>NW_017296150.1:154366-162838 GCF_001594075.2 Trachymyrmex cornetzi | reverse complement strand
GCACCTAGATGACCCTTTAAAAACGCTAGATCTAGCTGGAAAACCGCTAAATTGGCATCACTGTTCTCGCAGGCTGTTTAGCGCTCCCCCCCTTCTGCGGGGAGGGAGGTAGTCACGCTGATTGGCTTCCGCGTGTCACGGTATCCGCGCGTGCCGTGCAGGCCCGCGCGGCCTTGAATCCTGGCTCATACGAGCGCGCCATGAACGTCCCTGTCAAGGGTGGCGCCTCTGCCCACGGCCCCTGCACTTCCTGGCCTGGCGGAGGAGATCGGGATGGATTTCCTTCTCGCTCCCCGCCGGGGCCCTAGGCTCCCGACGGGCGTCCGTCCGGTTCCTCAAGGGTGGTCGGGAATTCTGGCCTCCTCCGGTGCTCTGCAAGGGGTGCATTGTGAAAGTATGGTTCCTTTTGTATGCGACAGCGGTTATAAGCAATGATATGAAATGATACAACCTGCTAATCCGGGCTCCCGGATGTGCGTCCCTCTCTCTTACCTTTTTCAGCCTTCCTTCCAATCCTGTCCTTCTTCGGTCTTCCTTCCAAGGGTGGCGAGTGAGACGACACGATGATACAATGCAATTTCACAGCAGCTGCCGAGCGTGATCCGTGGCGCGTCTACGCTTCCTGATACGCTTGATCATTACGCGAAAGAAATGCTAATATAAAAGAAGAAATTCTGCCGAGTAAAATAAATGACGCGAGTCTTAACGCACGATCGCAGGTGAGCTTACACGCGCGCGTGCGCACTCCTGCGCGTTCGCCCTTCAAGCCGGTAGGAAGCGCGAGTCCGCTGTCGACAAGTCCGCACAGTGACGGACAAAACGTCACGTCACAGTATATAACTCATACACAATATATTAAATATAATTTAACGATTAAACGAACTTACCAAGTGAAGTTCGATTTTAAATTATGCCTGTGGTCTTGTCCGGATGGATAAACTATGTAGTCATGCTTTCTTGCCGGCTACGTCAACAGTGTTTAAAGTTCCTGCTCAAAAAATTAAGAAGAAAGAGGGCGCTTCTGGGCCCTCCGCAGCGCCACGGGCGCGCGTTACTTCCGACGCCATTTCGTTTCCTCATTAAGTTTAAAGAATAACCCTTCTGAGGTGGGGGGGGGGGGGGGAGAGTAAGTTCGTTTAATCGTTAAATTATACCGTGATCTCGTCCGGTTGGATAAACTATGTAATTGTTTAAAGTATAGTACGATTTGTCCAAAGTATTTGGAGAAAAAATGTATTGCCATTAGACAAATACCAGAGAAACAGTGTGAACGATGATAGGGAAACATCAGTTGAAATGCTGGGAAAGTTACAATTAATAAAGAACATAAACATATCCTCTTTAGAGGGGTACCATGGTTGAATATAAAATATAAAAAAGGATCCATAGAATGGATCATTCAAGAAACTCTATTTATTTTTCTTTTTTTTTTAAGTAATGGATTTTAAAACAGTAAGATGGATCTACTAAAGTCATCCGGATTAATTATAGGACGATTATAAAATTTCGCAAATACGCCAGATTCGCCAGACCAGCCTGCTGCGCGTTTTATCAGGTCGATGGAAACGCCGTTTTTGCTGCGAATGATGTGGAGGCGTGCCGCGTACTGTAAGCTGAAAAATACTCGCTTTGTACTCCGCATTCCTCCAGGCTTCTGCGAATCCATCGACTCACCGTCTGTACGCCTACTGGTCTGTGGGGTTTTACGCAAGCAATAAATAACGCGTCAGAATTACTTGGGCGCAAGCTTTTAATAAGATTTAGATAATGCTTTAGAATGGAAATAATACAAAGTTCCGGACGGTCACGGAAGCGAGCGAAAGTAAGGAGTGGTTGGGCTCGACGGGGGCCGAAGTTTTAATGCGGTCTGGAATTCTGATGGTAAGTCTATCGTTGGAGAGTGAAATAAACGGGATCTTAATTGCTGCTAGAGATTGAGCACGCTGTCCCGAACCTAACGCTAGGAGAAGAATTAATTTCTTTGTAATGACTTCTAACGGTAGAGGCTCATAGGGATAAACTAACGCTAACTTCGAAATCACGGGGGCGGGGTCCCAAATAAAGTCATACCTGGGTTTCTGGGATTTCAAAATACTGGCACCCTTACAGAAACGCTTAATCATAGGGTGATTGCCAATGCTACTACCCGAAATGAATGAAATTGCAGAACGCGAGGTATTCAATCTTGAATACGAGCCGGCTTTCCGTAGCTCGTGAGCTAAAAATGTTAGGACCTGATCTACTCTAGGAGAGAAAGTAGAAACTTCTTGGCTCTGGCAAAATTCCCATCAATCACGCAAAGGGCGGATGTACTGGTTAATTGTGGATGTGGATAAAGATGCTATGAGAGTATCCAACACCACTGGTGGAGCCGTTTGGGATTGGAAAGATCTCCTGATAATCTGCCGCCAGGGAAAGGTTCGTCCATTCCGGGTGAGACTTCCTAAGAGGGGAAGATAATAATGAGTGAGAAGGGGAGGTAATATTAAAGGCTCAGAAATTAGCAAGCGAACAAACAATGGGAACCATGGCTGCGAGGCCACTAACAGAACTCCTGTGGCTCTTTCGTCTACTATTTTGCGTAGAACTTTGGGAATGAGAATAAAAAGAGGAAAAGCATAAAAATTAAAGTTAATCCAAGATAGGGTAAAAGGGTCGATTTCCCAAGAGCCTGGGTCAGGGAGCCAGGAGACGTAAAGCTCGTTCTTGGCATTGATTGCAGAGGCGAAGAGGTCTATATCGAAGGGGCCAAATCTTTCTTCCAGTAAATTGAACGCTCGCGTTGAAAGAGACCATTCAGTGTTGAGATTCGTCACTCTCGACTCTCTGTCTGCAACAGTATTGTCAGCCGAGGCGATGTAGGAAGCAAAAAGGTAAATATTTCGGTTTGTACACCATCTCCAGATATCCCTAGCAATATCAGATAACGTCGGGTATCGGACTGAGCCAAAATTGTTTATGTAGGCAAGCGTGGTGGTATTGTCAATTCGTAAAAGAATGTTACAATTCTGACGATCTGCAGCTAAGGACTTTAGTGCGAAAAATGCGGCATTTAGTTCCAAAGCATTAATGTGAAGAGAAGAATCCTCCGATGACCACCACCCATGTGTGCTTCGCTCTCCACATGAGGCACCCCAACCCGTTAGAGAGGCATCTGAAAAAATTTTGCACATGAAGGGATCTGTGCGAATGGTGTTAGCTTGTTTTGGTGTTTGCTTTCAGAAAATACTCTGATCCACCAGTAAAAATCTTCCTTGAGATATGGCGGGATAAGCATGCGTCTATCATAACTATTGTAGTCCGATCCTAAAGCTAGGAATCGTTCTCTCTCAAACCTTTTTATATATAGGAGGCCATATTGGACTGCGGGGCAAACAGATATCAAGGAGCCAATCGTGCTCGTGAAGTCTCGGATGGAACAATGAGGTCTTCTGGACATGTCGAGCATCAAGGATAAGAGTCCTCGCCTTCTATCCGGAGGGATGGAGACAGACTGTCGGACAGAGTTAAAAATAAAACCTAGATATTTACAAGTAAACGAGGGCGACAGCTGAGACTTAGCATAGTTTACAAGAAATCCGAGACGTAGAAGGAGATTTAATGAGGCGTCTACGTTCTTCTGACATTCCACTTTTGAAGCACCTAAAAGTAAAAAATCATCAAGATATAGACGACGGACTGGAAACCTCTTTGTCTTAGGGCCGTAACAATTGGGCGTGTGATTTTAGTAAAAATGTATGGAGCTGTAGCTAGACCGAATGGTAGAGATGTAAATTCATAAAGAACGTCTCGCCATTAAAATCGTAAAAATTTACTATGAGAAGGATGAATTGGGACCGAAAAATATGCGTCTTCGAGATCTATCGTCGCCATAACGTAATTCGGTAACATGAGACGGACTACAGTACGCCAATCCTCCATCTTAAAGTGGGGAGGAAAGAGGTACGTGTTCAAGTCGCGAAGATTCAAAATAAATCTTATTCCTCTAGATGACTTCTTAATTAAAAAGAAAGATGAAAGAAACTGGTCTTCTGAGGGATCAGAAGTAACTATGGCTCCCATAGCGTACAAACGTTTAATTTCATTGTCGCAATTTTCTGACTCGATCGGAGAGAGTGATGGCTCCCTTAAAAAGGGGCGAGCTGGAGGCGTCGAGATAAAAGGAATTTTGTACCCGCTTACGGCATGCAGTACCTTAGGGTTCGACGTTATCTCCCTCCATTCGTTTTCGAAAAGGGCCAGGCGACCTGCTGATGATGTCGGAATTAATGACGGGTATGAGTTCTGGACCGGAAAGCGGACCTCCTGCTGCGGCTCGAGTATTAGGAGCCCCTCTTCGATCGATGCGCAGCCTGAGACTTGTGAAAAGGGGGTTTGGCGTTTCCCTGATTCGGATGGATCTCGCGAAGAGGCTGGTTTCTTTGCTGCTTGAAGCGCTGTGCAGCTGGTTGACGACCTTGGTTGTTTGATAGCTGAGGCGGTTTTCTGGCCATCTTTCGGGCTACCTTCTCGATTGTCTGTGCTGCATTGGCATCCTCTGCGAAATTACTGCCAAAGAGGGAGTCGTCGATGGGAGCGGCGTCAGAAGCGGTCTTGCCCAGAAAATTTAGTGAGGGGACTATGAAGGCCCGCCTTGATTGAGACACACGAAAATGGAGATCTGCCAGAAGACGAATTCCGTCGGAAATTTTCGAGATTGCGGCCTTGCCATTTACTGACTGAAAAGATTCCAGATCCAGAAGCCCTGCCATACCAGAACCTATTGCATTTAGCGATGCTCCGAGTTGCGCCTGAGACTGAATTTGGTGCTTGTCTCGAGCTAGTACGGGTGGCACCCAGTTGGACACGACTCAATTGGACACGAGCCACTCACAGCGCTTGAGACTACAAAGCTCCTAAGCACCGGTCGCTGCGGTTGGTGGTGTCCAATCGAACCGTGGTCAATCGGGATCACCCCCGGTTCATAGCTAGTCAGGAGCTTGTTCCTGAGGTCATTCTTAAGACCGGAACGAACCTCAGATTTAATGGTGGATAACATGAGGGGAGACCAAGAGGCTATTATAGGGGGTTGTGTCTGCTCTCCGAATGGCTCCACGGCGAATGCGTCCGATTCGGAGAAAGGTTTGCTAAACAAGAGAAAAAATAAAAGAAAAGAGTAGAAAACAGTAGATATGAGCAGTCGATTATGTCCCCCGTCCTTTAACCTCAAGAGACCACAAAAAGGAATTCGCTCGTTGGGAGGGGGGGGGGGCCATACCTGGTGCGCCGCCCCGGTCGCTAAGGACCGGCTGCTCGTCTATCTGTTCCTCTGGTGCGATAGGGATCTCGCTGGGTCTATCTAAAAAAGTCGTGGTGTCCTCGAAGAGGATAAGACTCGCTGGTCTTTGTGTGTCGATCGGAGCCTCGCCGGGCACCAGAAAATCACGACTTCGCATAAAATGGAAGAATTTGCATAGGGTATCCCACATTTCCTCACGGGATAATGAAAAAACTCTCAAAGGTCGAACTGGTGAGCGGGTATATCGGCTAGACTTGGATCGGGATCGATAGCCGGGGGACCTTCGACGATGCTTGCGCTTCATCCTCTTTGAAAAAGTTGGCGAGGGACTTTTCGACGAATAATCTCTCTGATTCGGCATGTTAGGAACGCAGGAACAGTACGGAAATGTATTAAAGAAACACTTATCATAAAGAACACTGCTGACTCTGCACGAACAGAAAACATAATGAGGAAACGAAGTGACACCGGAAGTAACGCACGCCCGTGGCGCTGCGGAGGGCCCAGGAGCGCCCTCTTTCTTCTTAATTTTTTTAGCAGGAACTGTGAACACTGTTGACGTAGCTGGCAAGAAAGCGTGACTACATAGTTTATCCATTCGGACGAGACCACGGCATAATTACACTGTTAGAAATGTTCTTAAATTTCATTACATTTTAAGTTACACAATTTGAAATTAATTTCATGACATTACATCAAATTCAATGTATTTATAATTAAAAAGTATATTTGTGTACATATACATAAAATTTAATGTACACATTCATTACATTTAAGTAACTACTGTAACTTAATTTTCAGTTAAATCATTCATTACTTTTAATTACATTCATAACCACAAGCTTCATTTACATGTAAAGGAAGCTCATGGTTATATTTCTAATAGTGTACTATATAATAATTATAATCTTTCATATAAGAGGTACATAAGTAAGCGAATATTGACATAGAAGTTGTGTGGCTCAGTGGAAAAGTGGCAGCCTCGTAGAGCAGACTTGGAGACCAGGCCTCGGTTCGAATCTCGACAGGAACGGAGCTGATTTTCTCGTGCTATCGGTTATGCCTTACGACGAGTAATTTCGAGTGGTGAAAACGTGCAATGTGAGTGCTAAATGAGTATTTTGCACTCGTATAAGTTTTTTCACTCAAACTTACGTTTTTACCACTCAAAAATACTCGTAATGTATACGTTTTTACCACTCAGATATACTCGTGTCCTGCATGAGTGCAATCCGTTTTAACCACTCATTTTTACGGAAAAGTTCCTGTTTGCGACCTAAAAACGGAGTCATACTCGCTGAGTAAAATGCACGTTTTCACCACTCAAATTAACCGTTCGCGCGGGCTAAAAACGGGCTAAAAGCGATGAAAAATTTTTATAAGGGGAATAATCTCCAATGGCCTTGATCTTGACAAAAGTTATCCAGAACATAATCCTGAACAGTATTCAAGAAGTTTTAGTCGTTGGTCGTACTTTGCATATACTAATACCGGCGGTACTGTCATTTCAGTACTGTTAACTTTCAAGCCTTATAACTTGAAACGTACTTAGTAAAAAATAATTTCATTATAGTATTTTGAAAAGCTCTTGCTATCAGCTATTAAATTCTGGAATCAAACATAAGGTATTTCATTAAAAAAAATCGATGTGACCTTGACTTGACCTTAACAACGCCACCCAAGATCAAATCAATAGTACCTTTTTATGTCCCTCTCCGAACCATATAACTTTTGTTTGAAACATTTTTCCGTATCTACCATAGTTTTCGTAAAATCTTAATGCATTATTTAAAATGGGACACCCTCTGTTTAATAAAATATTTTTTCATTGAGTACTTTTTAGTTATGAGACTTGTAAGTTACAATACCGTCGACGTTAGCATTGCCCAAGGTGTCCGATCGATTTCTCAAGTAGAGATCTTGCACTAAAAAAATTCATTTGTACGTAAAAATAAAAATAAGAAGAACAATTTCTAATGGCCATAACCTTAATAAATGTTATCCAGAATATCGCCCTGAACAACATTTAAGAGGTTTTAGCCGTCGATCGGACACCTTGGATAATGCTAATGCCGATGATACTGTAACTTTTAAACCTTATGACAGTCATAACTTAAAAAGTACTTAATGAAAAAATAATTTGTTTTCGTGTTTCGAAGAGCTGTCAAGATAAACTACAAGAATATGCAATAAAAGAATAGAAGTTTCCATTTTACAAAATCGATGTGATCTTGACCTAACCTTGGCGACGCCACTCAAAGTCACAATAATATTGCCTTCCCTCCCTACCTCCTCCCCCTCTCTCTCTAAGGTGTCCCTAAAAACCTTAAAACTTCTATCTGAAATACTTTGTGTTAAAAGGCATAGGAAAAAAGATATTTGAACCATTAAAATAATCCACTTTGTATATTTATGTATATTTGTGCATGAAAATTTTTTTTACCGGGGTTATAAAGCCATATAAATCTTGTCGTTCCGATTATTTGAGAAGTTACAATAAGAATGCATTAGACATTAGAACATTGTTTTAGACATTAGAACATTGTAAAGTATCATTCAAAAAATATTTTTAATTAAGTAGCAGAATCTTCAAAACTTGTTAGATCGACTTTGAACTCATATTTAACGTATAATCGCTGCTGTGTCCAAATAGTTTACGTCTTATTCATCGCAAGACCACGCGTAACTACTTGAAAGAAAGATAATGTTACAATAATTATAGTAATTGTTATAACAATACTACAAAAATGATATTATACCAAGGACAAGCTCAATTATTTTAAACGAAAAATATAATTACCCGACATATCTTAATAACAGTTGAACTAAAAGACGTAATTTGTCTACCATTTTTTATTGAGATACATCGTCAAATTCTTCTTATCATTATTCATACATCGCATTCGTATTATTTAAATCAGAGCTGGGATTTATAGTTGCACACACATTTCGGCTCGATTTCGTTGGCAACGTCCAATGTTCCCCTCTTGCCGCGCATTGCCTAGCAACGAATCGTCAGATGCTTGTAAACAACGCGCGTACCACTTCATCTCAGGAGCGTTCCTACTATTAACTATACTATACGAATGGAACTGATGAATCTCCCTCAACTTAAATAATGAATTAAAACTTTCTTTTTAGAATAATTTTAAATTAATAACCGAAAATATTTTTATTATTAATATTAATAGTAA
>NW_017296150.1:152236-152453 GCF_001594075.2 Trachymyrmex cornetzi | reverse complement strand
TCAACGTCCTGAAGGGACGGTATGACACCTATTCCGCTGGACAGTGCGAACGTTGGTCCTACTTTTTAGGTCAAGGAACTTAATCCTTTTGACCTGGGACTGGACCTCGTGCAATCCTAAGCGTTACGGGAATACGGGATATTAGTGAGGGGCGATTTAAAAATTACTCGGAGGAATCTTTAGTAAAAATTTAAAAGCTATTTATTTCTATACGGCT
>NW_017296150.1:148555-152141 GCF_001594075.2 Trachymyrmex cornetzi | reverse complement strand
GAGGGTGACATGCAGATGTAGACTTACTAGTGCTGAAGATTGGTTGTGGAATGAGTCGGTTCCCAATGAGGCTCGACGTCCACGCAAGAGCGTCTGAGGATAGCGGTTGGCGGGTGGGTGGTGATGTTTGAACCCCAGAGGTCACCAGAGCACTCGAATGATTTCCGCGAACTTGCGTGGATTTGAACTCGGCGTGAATGGTTCTTATGACTCGGCGTGACGCACTTTCAACGGCTATTGTTTACGTTGCGTACTACTGACGTGGATTCCGCGACGGTTAGAATTTTTCTGAGAGAGTATGCTTCCGCGGGGCCTCTATTTATACCCCGAAAAAAGGGCGTAGTGCCCTTTGTCTAGGATGCAATAGTTAGTTGCAATGTCGCGCGAGATTTACGATTTTTAAGGTGTCCTATCGTTGTTAATCTAAAGTACACTGTTAAAAGAGGTTTAGAGAACAAAAGGAGTGATTTATGTTTTCTCTAAAAAGGGGCAAGATTGCTTTAAGCGAGTGATCAATTCCGTCATCCTCGCGGAAAATATGGCTAAGTAAACAGCTGTGAGACATTATCTCATGTTTTTATGGTTTTTGTGGCGACGCGGCGCCTGTTTTTCTGAAGGTGGAATTGTTGGTCAACAATTCGGACAATAGCTTGAATTTTTATCATCGCGTGACTTAGGTCCGTTTGTGATATTTTTCGCAATCTTGTCCCTTTTAGGCCGGCGTTAGTGTTGTTATTTTTCCGGGTTGATTGACGTTTACGAGTTTTTCGCGGAGCCTGGGTGGTCTGTTTTTCAATTTTTATAGGGGGACCCGTGCTCGCGTCTCGCAGGCGCCAATCGTAGTTGCGGCGGAGCTGATTCTCTCGAAAGAAAAGAATCTGCGTCTGCAGGACGTAACAATATATTTGAAATCCATGGGAAAGATCCAGAAGATGGGAAAATGGGTTCCACATGAACTGAATGGAAGACAGCAGGAAAACCGAAAAACCACTTGCGAAATACTGCTCGCCAGGTACGAAAGAAAGTCATTTCTCCATCGAATTGTGACTGGCGATGCAAAGTGGATATATTTTGAGAATCCTAAGCGTAAAGATCATGGGTAACTTCAGGCGAATCATCGACATCGCTACGGACGGAAGACAGTGCTCGGTGTTTGGTGGGATCAGAAAGATGTGATCTATTATGAGCTGCTAAAACCGGGCGAAAGCCCGTTAATACTGAACGCTACGACAACAAATGATCAATTTGTATCAAGCTTTGTGTGAAAAACGACCGGAATATCAAAAAAGGCAACACAAAGCGATTTTGCTTCATGATAATGCACCATCACACACAGCAAAACTGGTCAAGGAACCGATTGAGGCGTTTGGTTGGGAAATACTTTCGCATGTGGCTTACTCACCAGACTTGGCTCCGTCCGATTACTACTTATTTGCATCGATGGGACACGCACTTGCTCAGCAGCGCTTCATTTCTTACGAAGATGTACGAAAATGGCTAGATGACTGGTTTGGCTCAAAAGAGCAATAATTTTTTTGGCGTAGCATCTACAAATTGTCAGACAGATGGGAAAAATGTATAGCTAGCGATGGGCAATACTTCGAATAAAATATTTTTTATCATTTTCATGCAATAAACGTGTATTTTCTATTAAAAAATTCCCGTTTCATATTTACATACCTGGTAAATGAAATGCTTCAAGATGTCAATACTTATGAGGTAGTTGTAAGTGATCCGACGAGGCGAATGATTACGGGCTTACGCGCTTTATTAGTTAGGTGGAAGGAAAAGAAGTATATATCTGATTCGACATATAGAGGTTTGTTATGTAATGACGGGATACTTCCGATGGCCTACGCTCTTCCGAAGATACATAAGCAGGACTGCCCCTTTCGTATAATAGTTTCTTCGATAAACAGTCCTTTATATTCGTTAGCAATGTTTCTTCATAGTATTATCATTAAAACAATTCCTAAGGCGGATAGTCATATCGATAATTTAAACTCGTTAAGGAACTTGATGGTAGACGGTTGAGTGATGAATTTCAGTTAATGTCACTGGATGTTGTTAGCCTCTTTACTAACGTTCCCATTGACTATGCGATTTAGACTGTATTCAAGACCATTGGCGATTTATTTCTAGAGATTGTTGTTTACCGAAGGAGGAATTCATCAAAGCGGTTCAGTTTATTTTAGATTCTACTTTCTTTGTGTTTGATAGTGTTATTTATAAACAGAATATGGTACTCCCATGGACTCCCGGTTGTCTCCCGTCATCGCGAATTTAGTTATGCGTAAATTGGAGAGTAGAGTTTTGTCTTTGATTTAGTTTCCGTTGCCCCTTTACTATAGGTATGTTGATGATATAATCATGGTAGATCCTGTTTCTTCGATTAGTTCTATTCTTGATGTCTTTAATTCTCAGCATCTTAGGCTTCAGTTTACTATGGAGGTGGAGGGTAATAGGTTAAATTTTTTGGATGTTACAGTGATTAGGGATAATGAGTTGATAGAGTTTGATTGGTACCACAAGCCAACCTTTTCGGGTAGATATTTGAACTTTTGGTCACAGCACGCGGTTTCTCAAAAAATAGGTACAATCGCGGGATTAGTTGATAGGGTGATTTTGCTTTCCCAAATGGAATCCTAAATTCCATTTTGATAATTTGTGTTTTGTAATTAAAGTATTGTTAGAGAATGATTATCCTTTGAGTTTTATATTTGAGAATATTAACAACCGTTTGAAGAATATTATTATGGCTAGTAATAGGAAGAGGGTTGTTAGTAATAGCGTTGATGTAGTACAGCCTTCGTGGTTCACTGTCCCTTTCGTTCGTGGTATTACTGAGAAGTTTAATAGATTGAATAGCGAGCATATGAGGGTGTCATTTTATAGTGTTAATAAATTTCGAGAATTTATTAGGGTGCTTAAGGACCCCTTACCGCTTGATAAGAAGTCGAAGGTTGTTTATAAGATTTCGTGCAAGAGCTGCGACGCGAGTTATGTGGAACAGACGTGTAGACAACTGAAGTCAAAAATCACAGAAAATAAGAACCACATCCAATGGAACACGTCTGCTCGCAATGTTATAACGGAACATCAGTTGCAAGAAGGACATGATTTCGACTGGGGCAGCGTTGCAATATTGGACGAGGAACCTCACTACAGGAAGAGACTGATTTCGGAGATGGTATTCATCAGAAGACAAACGCGAGTTTCGGTGATGAAGTCATATGTCTTTTGTAGTTTAGACATCGCTGAAAGTGATTCAATCTTCACAGGTTAGATTTCTCGACGCCAAAGAGATTTTCCAATCAATTGAAAATGAATCGCGATAAGCAGTTTTTCCGACATGTGCTTCTTCACTACTTCGACCTCAAGAAAATCGCAGTTGAAGCGCATCGCTTATTATCCGAAATGTATGTTGATGAAACTCCATCGGAAAGAACATGTAGAATTTGGTTTGAATGCTTCCGAAATGGTGATTTTCATGTGAGAGACAAAGAACGTCCAGGACAGCCGAAAAAATTTGAAGATGTCGAGCTGCAAGAATTGCTTGATGAGAATCCAGCTCAAACGCTTTTAG
>NW_017296150.1:141881-148535 GCF_001594075.2 Trachymyrmex cornetzi | reverse complement strand
CCGATTGAGTGACGAATTGATGCAAAAAAGATCATCCGTAGCCAACAATCGACGCAAAGTTATTTTGTTGCATGATAACACTCGACCGCATGTCGCTAAAGCGTGAAGCAGGCATTTCTAGAGCTTGAATGGGAAGTTCTCCCACATCCAGCGTACTCTCCAGACTTGGCACCGTCGGATTACCATCTCTTCCGATTGATGCAACTCACACTTACGAACACACACTTCTCCAGTCACAACGAAGTCAAAAAATGGATGTATGAATGGATCACTTCGAAAGACACCGCGTTTTACCGTCGTGGGATTACCCTGTTGCCAGAGAGATGGAAAAAAGTAGTAGAAAATGGAAGAAATTACTTTGATTAAGATATTCATTCATCTTCCCTTCGAAACAAATCAATTTTGGAGACGAAAAAAACGGCAGGAATTAAGTTTAACACCTAATATATTTAGCATTAATTAATTACATAAGTTTTTTTACGATTTTCAATATTTTCTTCGCTTACTAGTTTATTTCCATCTTTCTCTGCATCTTTCTTTGCTTATTGTTTAATTCTTCCATATTTTCTTTTGTTTTACTTTTCGTCTTATTTCTTTGTATCTTTTACTTTATTATTATTTTCTTTGTGTTCTGATTTCTTTTTTCTTCTTTATCTTTACATTCTTTACCTTTTATTTTACCATACAGTTTTTTTTCGCTTCATTTCCCATAATTTTTTTTTCACAATACCCTTTTTCTTTTTATTATTTATGTCTTTATGTTTCAATAAGTTATTACTATTCTTTATATATTATTATTTCTTCTTTATTTTCTGTTTGTTTACTGTCTTTCTTTAAATCAATTTTTATTTTAGGTTTTTCTTATTATTTTTTGTTAGTTAAATTTCTATCTCTTTTTTAATACATTATTGTCTATTTTTTCAATACTTTACTTTTTCGCATTATTTTTCTTTATTTTGTGATTCTTCACCAATAACTTTTTTTATTATTAATTAATTCCTTAGAACGGTTTTCCTTCGTTCATGCTTCTTGCTATCTTATAAGATAACATTTTTTTTCTACACATGTGTTTGTGTTTGATGTTTCACACACACATTTAATTGCAGAATTTATAATATCTTTCCCATTTTGTTTTTTATCAAGTTTTCTCATATTTTGAAATTTCGATTTGTGTTTATCAGTTGCCTCATTATTTGGATTTTGGATTTGTGACTGCGTAATTTCTGGCGGTTTTATAGCTCGTACCGTTTCAACCTTTTTCGTTTGCAAAACATTTAAAATATTCATTTTATTGTACATCGACGCAATTGTTGCTGATTCATTTTTCTTACACGGAGAAAATTTTATATTTAAAATTACTATAATATGTGGTAGTAGCTGCGGTCTTCGTGTAAATTATAAGTTTAAATGCTATAATTATTTTTTTAAAAACAATAATATAAAATAATTTTTACACTTCTTTATAGTAAATTTTATAGTAAAATTTTTTTTTTATTACAAAATCAAATCTTGTTAAATGAAAGTTAGTATTGTAAAGATAAGTAAAAAATACTATATACCTAGCAAATTTTGTTTGCGTAAAAATTAACTGTTTTCATGTTAGAATATGGCTTAATAAAACAATTACTTTATTTATATGATAAAAATTAGTATTATCATAGTAAAAGTTAAGTCGAAATTATGTTGTGGGGTCCATACGAAAATTCAAGACATAGTGTAATTTAAAATTATATTAAAACTTAATATAAAATTTTCTCCGTGTATTATTCCACCATCTTATATTGATTTTCCAATGTAATTATTATCATTATAGTGAAAAATGAAATTACAACCGATAACTCTTTAATGTCAGTTCCCCTTGCAGGCTCAACAATTTCCAATATTGGAAGTTTTTGAGAGTTGTTCTATGGGGGGTGAGAAAGAGAGAAAGAGAGAGAGAGAGAGAGAGAGAGAGAGAGAGAGAGAGAGAGAGAGAGCCTAATAATTTATTTAAAATTGGAATTAATAGGTAAGTTAAAGTATATGTTACAAAGTAATTGGTAAGTCTAAAACATATATATGTTTTAGACTTACCAATTACTTTGTAACATATAATAAGCAGGACTTTAAATGCTTATTATAATTATAATTATTAGTAAAATTATTCGTAATCACAATATTTACGCGTTCTATAAATCGAACGAAATAGATCGGATCTCGAAAAGTAAGGAAACAGATTTTCCAGAGATCTTCATGAGCAACTTATTTAAGCGTAATGTACAGATTGGCCTTTACTGTTGACTCGTTGAGGAATGAATGCTAATTACAGAATAATATTAGATGTTTTCCAGCAAGAGACATGGATGCCAGTGTAACACAGTTAATCATAATATCTTTGTTGTTTGCCAATATTAAACAAAGATGAAATGATCACTGTGTTACACTGTGTCTCTTACTGGAAAGCACCAATTATTTCTGTTTCCTTTTGTTTATATCTCTTCTGTAATAAATTATTTATTTTTCGTCTTTTAATTATCCTTTTAAATAAAATAACGTGCTTATGGCTAATATAGCGAGCGTTTTATGATGATAATATGTGCATGGCCATATACAAATACTAAACGATAACCAGAAATACTTCTTCGTTTTTTAGCAGCGTGTTGAAATATTCTTGGAACGTGTATCGTGATGTGTTTGTATACTGTCTACATATTAAATGAAGGAGTCAGAAAGATATGTCCGAATGGTATATATTACGAATAAATAATGTAAGCTGTAAAGCAATAGAATAAAGTAATGAATCAGAAATAATTCATGAATTTTTGTGTATAAAACTTTATTAATTCATGTACCTTTTATTTTAAATAATTCACAAGCAAAGAAAATTGTAGTATATACAAGATCGCTGTGATGTTATAATCTAATCACGTATGTAGAGAACCAAGAGATGGACATAGCATTCTTAAGCAGGCAGAACAAACATCTTTTGTCAAAACAGGCTGAATACATGAAAAATGAAGTTGCTAAATATATTCGAAGGATTCTAATCTTCGGGCTTCGTTTGTGAATATTGCGATGACAATTACAATATGTTATGTAACTGTTAATTATAATAGTAATTTAAATGTGTTTAATAATACTCGATCCACAACCTTGCTTTAAGAAACCTTAAGTCATAAGTTGAAAGAGATTAATACCAGGGAATGGAAGTAACTCGTTACTTGTAACGAAGTTACAGTTACAAGTTACTTTTTTGGTAACTTTACTAGTAACTGCGTTACTTTTTTTCTTTGGTAACTGTAACGGTAACGAAGTTACATTTTTTTGGTAACGGTAACGAATTTTACAGTTACTTTTATCGTTACTTTGCACATGATTGGACACGATGCGACACAAGCCACTTACACTGTAAAAAAATTTCGTAAATTTACACATATAATAAATGTAAAATAGATTACATGATTAGTTCTGTAATTATAAAAAAATCATACAATTTTACAGAAATTATGTAATTCCACAAAAATTATGTAAATTTGTTCTTATTGTGTAAATATATCTTATTTTATATTGGAAATTATGTAAATAGCAGGATATTTTGAATATTTTCTGTAATTATCCAAATTTTAGTAATATTACGTAATATAAAAGAAATTTTTCGCGTATTGTTGTTAAATGTATAATAATATATAGTGCGAAATATATTGTCATATTATCGTTCCTGTAGCTACACATACACATTGTAATTGTACTTCCACAATCTGCTTAGTTCCAAACCAAGAAATTATTTTTATTTGCATATTGCAAATATACAAACGTGTGGACGTTTACAACTTATAGTGGATCTCAAAATTATCCATTATAATAGTTATAATTTTACACAATTTTTTACAATGAGCTTGAGACTAGAGAAGCCTCTAGGCCAGTCCGCTGTGATTGTTGGTCGTCGATTTAAAAAAAAGTAACGGAAAAATAACGAAAAGTTACTTTCTCAAGTAACGGTAACTGTAACGAGTTACTTTTAAAAATCGGTAACTAGTAACGGTAACTTGTTACTTTTCCTACTGGGTAACGAGTAACTGTAACTTGTTACTTTTAAAAAGTAACTTTCCATTCCCTGATTAATACCTTCTCCACAATCTTGCTTTAAGATGCCGTAAGCCGTAAGCTGTAAAAAATTGACCTATCACATCGATTATTTTTCTCATATTCTACTGTGATTAGTCAATTTCTTAAGACTTTACGACTTACGGCCTCTTGAATCAAGGTTGTGAACATTGTATAAGTAACAATAATTTCTGTCTTTAAATTATTTTTGCTCAGTCTTTAGGCTTTAGGACTGCCGCACACAAAATTCCGCAACAGTGACCGTAAGCCAGTAAACTTAAACCGCTAAGCCAATCAGGATATTGCTTTAGGTCTACGTAATCTAACGAAAATGGAAATAACAGTAAACTTATCCATAAGACGAGTTTTAACCGGTTGAAATTCGCCATATTGCGAGGTTATTCATATCCAAACAAATTTCATATTATTGTCCTTGTGATAACAAGTTTTATGTCTCATTGTTTCAAAAAATTGTTAAGAAAAACTTTTTTACAATGAATAAAAAGGCCACTTTTGAATAAGCTTTAAATAGGAATTCTATGTTAAACGCTTTAACTTTGAAATGGAATACCTCGATTTTTAATCCCGCTCCGGATATTGAGTTTTAAAGCACATGTTCAAGACACTAAAACAAAATTTTTCTGTAAGTTTTAGAAAAATCTAAAGAAAATTGATTTTTCGGAGAACATCCTTAAGCGAATTGAGCAAAACCAAATTCTTACGACTTAAGTTCTGTGGCTGATATATCGTCACTTACAACTTACAGCTTACGGTCTCTTAAAGCATGGTTGTAGACTTTGTTACCCTAATGTGCTCTACGATAAAGTCTTAGCTACAGCAACGGTTTTAACGTTATTTCCCAGTAGTTGATTAACAGCGTTGTTAACAGCAGACAATGTAGAAATCGGGATCTGAAGGTGAGATTTGATTCATTAAAAGCTATGTAATTTTTTATACAGATCGCGATGCTTGTAAGACATAAATGTAAAAGAAACGACTTACATTAAAAATACTATCGATGAAAGATTCGCTGGCATAAGATGTTTTTCCTGCAGCAACCACGCTGCCGTCTCCTACTGCGTTGACAAAAAGTCCGCCGACCATATCCGAAGGAGAACTTTGAGTATCAACCATTGCTGTTGGAGCAACATAAACAATTTTCCTAGGGCGGGTCCAGAATCTTTTTCTAAGATACCAGCGTGGATATGCAGGCTTTGCAACAACATTCGGATTGGCTGAAAGAGAAAGGATTTCTCATGGATTAACATTCGAATAAGTGCAGAGAAGCATAGAAATAATCACTCACCGACTGTTGTAACTGTATCGACGGCGGCAGTAGCTTGGCCTGCGCCTTGTGTGGGTGCAGCAACTGTAGGTGCCAAAACGACGGTTTTCACAGCTGGCGCTGCTCCAACATAAACCGATTTAACCAGATCCACTTCTGCCGCGGGTGCCACGACTGGTACTGCACGTCGTGTCTGTCGCAAAAAAGATTTCTCTAATTATAAAATTTAAATATTCTAGCAATCACCTTCAGTGTCCTACATAATTATTTTGATTTAATTTATCAAAATTATTTTTAAATCTGTTGAAAAAACGACTTTGCTGAAGTATCCGCAATTTTAGCTAGATACAGATTTAAAAATACGAGGGTGAATCAAATATAAACCGAACTTATTTTTATACTAATAATAATGTAATCTTCTTACGGACTCTCCCAAATTCAACAACAAAAAACTCCAAAACCAGGGCGAATGAGAGTCAGCGTGGTAATTAATACGCAATCTTAATTCTTCAATACAAAAAAATAGATTCCTTATTCCAAAAAATAGTATGTTTCAGTTCACTTTGGAACCATCTTCAGCCAAACAAATTAAAAATATCATAAGTTTTTGCTATGTATGCTTTAGTTTCCTATAATATATCTATATTGATTATCCTTGGGAGGGCTCCGTTTGACTACAATCCCGATTGCCTACAGCTTCGTTTGCACACAGCAACATTGCACACAGCGTATTGCACACAGGACATTATTGTACACAGCGTATTGCACACAAGACATTATTGCACACAGCGCATTGCACACACGGCATTATTGTCCACAGCGCATTGCACACACGACATTATTGCACACGACGTTTTGCACACAGGACATTATTGTACACAGCGTATTGCACACATTACATTATTGCACACAGCACATTGCGCACACGGCATTATTGTACACAGCGTATTGCACACATGACAATATTGCACACGGCGTTTTGCGCACAGGACATTATTGTACACAGCACATTGCACACACGACATTATTGTCCACAGCGCATTGCACACAGGACAATATTGCACACATGACAATATTACACACAGGACAATATTGCACACATGACATTATTGCGCACAGGACGTGATTGTCCACAGCGTATTGCACAAAGGACAATATTGCACACATGACATTATTGCGCACAGAACGTGATTGTCAACAGCATATTGCACACAGGACAATATTGCACACAGGACAATATTGAACACATGACATTATTGCACACAGGACAATATTGCACACAGGAC
>NW_017296150.1:117134-138939 GCF_001594075.2 Trachymyrmex cornetzi | reverse complement strand
GATACATCGGAATACACGGTTTTTGATAGGTTGAAATCGTTTATTCTTTATTCCTAATTCCTAATGCCATGAAGTTAAGAACGATATAAAAACGAAGCTGTAGGCAATCGGGATTGTGGTCAAACGGAGCCCTCCCGATTATCCAACAAAATTGTATTTTTATCTATATCTAGCTAAAGGAGTTGGTGCATTTTAGGCGATTTGGGGAGCATGCAGGGATTGTTGTGTTCACTGTTTTTCTTACTTAATTTTACTTACTAAACTCAAAAATTGTAGTTAAAATTGTCCCGATATCCGGGAAATTTTTTTTTCGCATTTTAAACAGAAAAAAGCAACAGTTTTATCACTTTTTTGAACTATATCTACGAATTTTTCTTTGTTTTTGTCTTATTTTTTATTTAATAGAAGCATTTCTCTCGCAAATGTACATTTTGTACAATTCGTACAAATGCGCGAAATATATATGTAAAATGTAAATATATACATAAATGTACAAATGTAAATAAAAGAATATAAAGGAATTTATTTTTAGGTTCTGTTAATCCAATATATAGTATTCCGCTTCATAAATGCTCTATAATAAGTCTTCACTACAAAATCTTATTTATTCTATAGTGCAAGTAAAAGTTACAACTTTAATAATTAATAATTAATTTTTATAAAAACAAAAAGAAATTCGCAGACATGGTTCAATAAAATGATAAAATAAATCTTTGTTTTTTTTCTGTTTAAAATGTGAAAAACATATTTCCCCGATACCAGGACAATTTTAAATACGATTTTCGAATTCAGCTAATAAAATTGAATAAAAAAAATGTGAACACAATGATTCCTGCGTGCTCTCCAAATTGTCTAAAATGCGCCAACTCCTTTTAAATATTTCAGAAAAATTGTTCATTCTTTTTTCAAATTTTCAACAATTCAAATATTCAAAATGTTTGGTCGACATGCAATTTGCTTCTTACCTCCTTATTTTGCGACTCGGCTTTCTCACCTGCGGGTGCATCAGCTCGTAGCATCGCGTCAGCTTGTAACACCTTCTGCGTTCGATAGATTTAGTTTAAAGACGATATCCCATCATGAATATATTATGCAAAGATGATCGACGGATTAAAATATGTATCCCAAGTATCCAATATGAACTTAAAATTGGTTATTCAACTTATTAGGATTAAGTACTAAACTACGACTATTCTACGGAAGATGCGTTAGAAGACTGTCAATTTTCTTCCACGCGTGTCTCAACTTGTCGTTTATGTATTGTATTTGAGACCTAGAAAATCAAAATGATGTATTCCATATTATTTACAGAATAAAAATATAAGCTAGGAAATCGCGATTGAAACCTCTTTCTCTTTGTGCGTCTTCGAAGGTATGATTTGTATATTCGTGCGACCTATCGGTTTCTTTCCACTTGCAGTTGTATCCGCACTTGCTGGGGTGTTAAATGTTCTCGCAGCGGCCTCAGGTGGATTCAAATTAGCTTCGTTATTTGTGCTGCCACTTATAATTCCATCAAATCCAGGTTGATCAAAACCACCGCCGAGAAATACGCCCGGACCTGGACCGCCGCCAGGTGTTGCTCCTGCGTACAAGCCACCCGCAATCGGGTTAACTGACCGTCCACTGCCATCCAGTTTCCCACCGAGGCCAGCAGCCGCTTCTGGTCCTCCACGACCGGCTCCAGCTCGAGCATAAAGACCACCGCCTGAAGTAATTTTTGCTCGCGTTTGTGTGGCCTCATTTAATGTTTGTTTAATATACTTCTATTTTTTAATGAAAATACTGAGATCTTATTGAATTGGTGCAGAATGCCATTTTTTTATTAGATTTTTTTTTAAGTTTGGGCTATATTTATTTGACAAAATTTTGACCAATATATAGTGTACGTATATTTTTTATTTTCGTTTAATACTAACCAAGCTTGCCATCTGCACCTAATTTACCGCCTAATCCCGCGCCAGCATGTGCACCCCATGGTGTTCCAGCACTCGCAAAAAGTCCACCACCCGTACCTCGTAAAAGACCGCCCAGTCCAGCTTCAGCATGATACCCTCCAAAGTTCAGTCGGATTCCTCCGTCAGTGAATTGAATAAATGGAGGCTACATCAAGCAAATATGGAAAATTATTATAACAATACTAAGCTTTAAGGCTGAGAGCCGACGCTAATTCTTTGCGCAATTTTTATTATAATAATATATTTATTAACAACAATTTATGAAAAATTATATTTGCTTATTAAACTAAAAACGCTTTGGCATTAATAAGAAACATGACGTTATGTAGATAGATGCTTTTTATTAATTTATATAAATTTCTTTATTGTTATCTTTATTCTATATCTAGATTGTAGGTGATAATGCAATTGCAATTACAATCCTGTCTCTTCTCTACTGTAAGATATAAAAGCCGGATCTTTCCAAGAGTGTGCATGCGAGTTTCATCAATCGCAGAAGTTCCGGATAATTTCGAGACTAGTGACCGTGACCGTTGCGCGATACAACAATTTCCCTCAATTATTTTTTTTTTCGCGTTGAATATCTACATAGGCAAAAAAATGGTATGCGAATTCCAGGTTAAGTACAAAATTTTTTGCGTTGACACTGAGATTTATGTAGCGTGCGTTAACCGAATTTACCGTTCGTTTATGGTGTTTTAAAGATCATTCCAAGGTAAGCAAGCTATGTTAAGATATGCAATGAATACAATAATAACAAGTGGATACCGCACTACTTCCAGATAGCATGGAATATTTTTAATGACTGGTGATATTATCAGAAAAAGATTTACGTTTGCAGCATGCTAAAGATTTATGATAAGCACTATAATTATATTTGAACTCTGTACTTCCTTTATTTTTATTGCTACGTTTGTTAGCGATATGAAACTTGTTTGCTTGTTTTTTCCTTTCAATTTTATGAATAAAGAACTTAATTTTGTTGCTTATATTCTGTGGCTTCTTATTAGTTTTAATCGACTTATTCTCTTCAGTTTTAATCGACGTATTCTTTTTGCTATAATAAATAATTGTTATTGATTTATAGCTTCCTGAAACAATATTTTTATTCAACAATAGACTAATTAAACAACAAAACGATTAAATTTTATGCAATCTTCTATCGCAACCTTCCGTAAACCTTTCTCTCTACAAGAGAGTCTGATTATCTAACCAACTTAAGGTATAACTTTTCCTCTCGAAGCAATCGACTACATGGAATCAGTTCTTCAGAAGTAAGGCATCAATGCGTTTCTTCGTAAGTCTAATAATTATCCGTGTGTGACGTCTAAGATACTATGAGTATGCAGAATCGAGATCGTGTTCGTAATTATAGACTTGTAATTAAATAAGTTTGTTGAATCAAGATATAGTATTGATATGCGTTATGTCTAGAAATTTTTCATAATTTTGCAAACTCGCCATTATTCTACACTAAATACATAAAAACACTTATATTAATGGAAAATTGACTTGTGCGTCATTATTTGTTGTTTTTTCAATGTGATATTTTAGCTTGTAGTAACGCATGCATATTTTACGTAATTGACTGGCTGGGATGTAAGAAATATATGCTCACATTCAGTTTCTCATTTCATCATCTGTAGCTAGAAGCGACGTAATAATACCTTTCTCATTCCATACTCTGGGTTGCTTTAACATTTTCGAAATACATACAATTCGTAATATCATAATCAATTGTGAGCATATATAAGATATAAACTTAATTTAGAATTTCCTATTCTAGTCTAAGATAAGTAATACGCTACATCCTAATGAATAGTAATATTTGTACTGACAATATTATTATATAAATGATATATTGAGAACCATTTGAGACTCCGAATTGTCAACTGTTAATTAATTGGGTGCTCGTAGCATGATTAATTTATTAGTTAGAGAATTTATATTTGCCAAAGCTTCATGACATGGTTGACGTCTATTTGAGATTACACTACAGTTTTGGAAACCTGATAGTGACTCATCATGGACAGATCGTTGAATATGTATAACTTGTTGAGAATGACTCCAATAAAGAGAGTGGAAACGTTCAAGATTTCGTAATAAAGCTGTACATCATCTATTATTTTGAAGTATTTCTTATATAAATTAACACTTACGCGTATCTATTTCCGCGCTGACTCTCATTAGTCTTAATCATATTGTTATTTATTATTTTAAATAATATATGTTACAATTTATTTCTTTTAATAAATGAGAACTTCCATGTATCAAAGAAAGCTCTAACTCCCATGTATCAAAGAAAATTAGGACAAAGTGAAATATAACAACGGTATAACAAAGCAAAAATGTTCTACTCACTGATTCAGACTTTTCTTGTTCTATATCATCTTTCTGTGGCATTCCGTTAACTAGAGCTATAGAAATGATAAGTAAGCAGTTAGTTACCACACCAAACGACATCTTCGGGTTTACTAACGGAGGACTGAGACTGTACGCAGGTAGGCAGTGATTTCTCAGACTCACCGGTAGATATTTCTTAGTCACTTGCCACTGGAAGGGATAAGCTCGATGAGATCCGTATTCGTTCGGTGAACTGTGAATTCACATGCATTATAATATAAAAATGATACATAGTTCAGATAATTTATCCCGTAAACGTTTAAGATGACTAATTTACTGCGAATGTTTAAGATGAGTAATTTAATGAGTTTCTTTTTGTAAAGTGAATAATTAAAGCAAATTTGGAAGAAAACTTTGTTTAAACAAAAGCATCTCTCTCTCTCTCTCTCTCTCTCTTTCTCTCTAGAATAAAATTTTATTTTATTCTAGATTTTATTTTAAAAAAGTTGTTTTATTTTAAAATGTTCTTTTTTGGTCATTTTGTATTAAAATCTTTATTTGTTATCATTTATATTCAAGAATATTCCATATATTTAGAATATAATTTATAATAGAAGAATATTTATTAGTACATTTTGTTTTTATATTTAAAAAATGTGCCTTTATCTTTCTCTCTTTGCAGATATATATAATGTCAGAAATCAGAATTGCTATATTACACAGAATTTGAGCGAACGTTTAATTTATTAAATCGTATTAAAATAAAAACTATTATTTAATTATGAGTTCTTACAAGCATATTATAACTTTATTCTAGTGTAATTAATACTAATGGTATATTAATAGAATAGCACAAATAAAGTCCTAATCAATTTAACATAATACTTTGTTGGATGGAATTCTTGATTGAAAGAAACTAACTTAATTTTAAATTTATGATTAAAATTATAATGTTTAATGATATACACATAGAGATTTTGTCTTTATTAATAAAATAATTGATTAAAATACAAAAAATATATATATATATATCTTTATAGTATTTTATAATGATACGCATTGATTTTCTGATTAAATATTTATTTTGAAATGTTTAAGTCAATTGTTTGAGTGATATTTGAGTGGGTTCGACGTAAATTAAAACCTTTAATTGTTTTTACTAATAATTTTGATATTAAATTTTTATATAAAATAAATATTTAAAATATAAAAGTGTTACAATAAATTGCATTTAACAATAACGTTAATTTTATACTTACTTTCTACATTGTACTTAATATCATACTATTGTTAAAATAATAAAAATTTATTAAGTAAAACAGCTACATTTTTAGGAACATGAAATTTATATGTTATGTGCTTTAAAAAGACAAATAATAAAATAAATGTGGAAAAAACTATGCACGTCCTTAATCCATGATATTCGTGAACGCGTGTGACATACAAGTCTTGCATTACGATGCAAAAAAAGTAAAGTGAGTGCTCGAAGGTCAAGGATTGATTTTACATACTGCGTATATGTGTATTCCATACTACGTCGTGCTATATCAATTAGGATTTCTAATGAGACATTGTTTTGTCGCGACAGTAAACAAAATTAAATTTGAGATTGTGTTAGTGCTTATATACGCCGAATATATTACGTTATGTGTACATATCATCCAAGTTTATTCACGTATATTTCATAAACTCTCGAAGAAATTCTTGCAATCGCGATTAGTACAATTATAATAGCGTTTTTTACTTATTTTTGCTGCATTCATATGAAAACTGTCATCCGATTGTTAAAGAAGATATAAGCTTTACCCATTTGTGATGTTATATATGAATCATTTATACTTATAATTATTTATAAATAAATTGTTTAAAATCAGGATTGGGAATTAACGCGTGATTTGTAACGTTCTATAAGTTCACTATAACTTTTTGTGATAACGATTATTGCCTTTTCCTATGTTTATTTTTTAATGATAGTTATTACATTTTTACAGTAACAGTAACGGATTTACATTTATTACTTTAGTTCCTTATCTTTATAACTGTTCAATGGATCGCGTTGTTTCTATTTGATAGAAATATTCTATATAAATAGAAATTTAAATATTAAAAAATATTTTATATTTTATAGGGTAACTCCGGCAAATACGCCGCGCTGAGATTTACGCCACAGAAGTTAGAAAAAATAGAAGGAGTGGGGGTAATTTTCCCACAACTACTCTGTTACATGCCTTTATGTAATATAAGACTTATTATATTAGTATTATGTTAAGATTTCAGTCTCTTACTGTTAATTAATGAAATTATTGTGAGTTAAATCGATTTGTCACTGTATTAAGTAGCGCCATCATAAATTATAATCTACATAAAATGATTACTGTAAGATGTGCAAAAGACTTATGCCCGTTTCCACGAATGTAGATTAACTTTAATCTCGGTTTAACTTACTCTTCGTCTTTTTCAAGTTCTAAATATTAAAAAAGACAAAGAATAAGTTGAACCAAGATTAAAGTTAATCTACATTGGAAATGGGCATTAGTGGTTATTTCGTGATACGTGAATGTAGAGGAATAGTAAAGTATGTTGTATAACAAAATACAAGTACTTTGCTCTTGTATTCTTTGTTTAGTTTGTTGTCTTGTATATACCACCTGTTTGGGATATAGGTATGGCATTTTTAACAGGCGAGATTTATGCACAAAGCATACAAAGTGCGCAGATTGAATTCAGTGCACTAAATACAATAAACACGTTACATGAAATATATACCTCATGTCATAACATTTGTAATATATCTGGGAAGATAGTAATTATCATTTATTACTTCATATACATATTTATTATTCTTATTCCTTAATAAAATTTTATAAATTTACTTCTTAATAAAACTTTATAAACGCATTTTATAAGTTATTGTGTCATTTTACGTCTTATTTATAAGCATTATTTGTAAATTTTTTATGAGCCATACATACTCCCTTCCCCTTCCCCTATGAGTAGCCATATTTCCCACCTCTATGAGATATACAGCAAAAATGCAAGGGTTTAAAAAAGTTCATTTTTTAATACGATATATAAATATTTCGGATTTTTAATATTTTTTTCATAATAGTGTGTGTGTGTGTGTGTGTGTGTGTGTGTGTGTGTGTGTGTGTGTGTGTGTGTGTGTGTGTATGTGTGTGTAGACAGTACAAAGCTTTTACTCATATAGTTCGTTTACTTTAAACATAGTAAATAATACTTAATAAATTAAGTTTCCGATAGGTGCGGCATATATACCGGAGTTATATACCCTATAGTTTATATCTTAGACTGCACATTGAAATAGTCACTGCTATTAATAGAAAGTCTGTCATATACGTATGTATATGATGTATATATAAGATGAACTACAGGTTTTTAATACTTGTATTGAATATTAAAATGCTGCACTTTTAATGATTAATGAGAATTTTTGGTAAAATATGTTTTTGTGAATTACAATCTAAATTCCTATAAACGATAAGTATGTCAAAAAATAGAATTATTATTTAATATAAAGACTTGTTTATTTATTCTATACATTTAGATATTATTTATTCAACCAACTGTCGAAATGACAAGACACATATTGATCTCGCAGTTATTATTTTAAAATTTGATGATAATTTTTAACATACTAACAATGTACAAAATGTTGCATAAGAAAGATTTATTGTTCAGTGTAGAAGCGTCAACTGTGTGAGCTTGAGTTCTTATTGTCACTCAACTTTCTAACTTTGTGAGTATGTGACTTACCTCACAACAGTTAACGGTTTCAATTTTGAGAGGAAAAACGTTGGAGATATTAATTTAATATGCAATTCTCCAACCGTTGCGCTAGGGGGAAAGATTGCTAATAAAGACTCAAATCATGAGTGAAAACGTTCAAAGTCAAAGTTTATCTTTTTAATATAAAGAAGAATTGCGCTAATTGACGACCAGCGTTGACTCCTATTGCCTGTACTTAGGTATGTTATATGTTTTTTCTAAATTGTTTTAATATAAAAAATTAGAAAATGTATTGAATAAATTTAATTTTTTGAAGCACGGTATATTATATCTTTCACACCTTTTATAATTACAAAGTTGTTTCTTTCATTTCAATTTTGTTGCAACTTTATATCTATAATAGGTATATTTTGAATTGCTGAATCTAAATCTGAAGTAAAAATTACAATATTCACAACAATTTACTCAATATAGCAACTCAAAGTACGAAAAATTTTTGTTTTATGTAAAATATGCTAATGCATTAATATAAAAAATTTCGCACAAGATATATTAAAACTTGATAAAGAATTCTTGAAATTCTTGGGATTGCGAATACAAAGTCAAAATTTATAAATTTTTTAAATATAATATGACTTACCAAAATCGTAAAGTCATTAATTTTACACTAAATTTGATTTTCGGCGTATTTTTAGATAATTTTAAACAAAATAAAATTGTAACAAAGTAAAAACAAAATAAAAAAGATTTTAAATAGCTGATTTAATAGGCGCAACAATATTGCAAGAAATAGACCGATTTTATGAAAGTTGATACTGATCGTTTTTGGAATTGGCAATTTTAATCTGAAGCCAAAAATTATCAAATTTAAAATCATGAACTGTTGCTTTCATTTTATACAAATTAGTCAATTTTTTGGCATGTGTTAGGTCTGTTACTTTTAATTTTCTATTTTCATTTTATATTATAGTCATTACCGATCCTAAAAACGATCAAATATCTAATTTTAAGTAACTGGATCAATTTTTGTATCTTTGATATATTATGTTGACTTCGAATTAAAAAAAAATTTTTAATCTCTCTCTCTCTGACTTTTATATTCGTAATAAACAACTTCAAAAATCCCTCATATATCATATTTTAAAGAATTACTGTATGTAAGAAAAATGTTTCTATCGTTTATTTAAAAAAATAAAGAAATACTTCAAAGTGATAATATAGGGTGTATTCTGTCTTCCCGATCACACGCTGTAAGCATCAATTCAGCCTTGTTGTCTATCAAATATTAAACAAGAACAAACGGTGATGCTTACAAACGGTGTAAACACAACACGGAACGTATTCACCATAAAAAAAAGTTTATCATATAGTTAGTATAGTTCAGAGTTTTAATATTGATTATTAAATAATGTAATTTTAAAATTTATTATCTCACTTAAACTTACAAAGAAATAATAAATCATTATTATCTAATAAGTGACGGTAACGCATTATGTTCATAAAGTAACGTTCCAATCCTTCAAATAATTCAATCATTTGTATTGTACAATATATGTCATCCCTTATATCAATCTCTACCTGGAGAAATAAATAAAAATCTGTTTTTTATCAGCAGGCATACTAAATATCATCTAATAAGACCTAATTCCTACATAAAATTAGTATAAACGTATTTGACAAAAAAAAATTCATTAATTTAAATAAAACAATAAAGTATAAAGACCCTAAAGTTGAAAATAAAGATTTTTACGGTTATAATACAGTTATAGTACCAGATACATTGTAATATTTTAAGCTAGAAAAGATAATTACTTATATTTGCATAATGTTATATTGAGCATTATATATATTATTATTAACTGTATAAAATATTTCCTATATTAATTTGATATGTTTACTAAGGTACACCTTTTTAGAAATTCTTCTGAGAATAAGTACAGAAAAAATTAATAAATATCTTAAACACAAGGACTCTCTCTTTTTAAAATATCAAAAAATAACCTAATTGTAGATTAATGAGAGTCAGCGCGAGCGAAGGTGCGCAATAAATCTTCACAAATAAAATTTGTTATTTTATGTGATGTGTTTAGACATACTCGTCACTCCAGATAGAGTGGGCGAATTTTTAACAAAGCTACATCGATTGTATTATAAAATGTTATGTGAGTTTAGTGTGAATATTAATAGATTATCCAAGGTTTCATGATGAGATTTGGCGATCGTGTGGATAACACTACAGTTTTAGCAACCTGCGAGTGACTCTACATCGGACGATCGTTGAAGTTTTATTTGGTTAAGAAATTTGCTGATGAAGATTCCAAAGAGAATCGAAACGTTCAAGATGTCAATATTTCAAATAAAGATGAGATCAACACATCACATGAAGTAACAAATTTTATTTGTGAAGATTTATTGCGCACCTTCGCTCGCGCTGACTCTCATTAGCCCACAATTAGATTATTTTTTGTTATTTTAAGTACAGAAAATTATGAATGTGAGCAATGTTTAGCGAGTGTTTGCAACTAAGAATAAGTTTATATCTGATACATCATTATTGCACAAATGCAACTCTTCCATTTCTAGGAGCAATTTTATTTTCCAACGGATCGTAATATTCTTGCGTCAGTTTATTTTTAATATTCTCCTTAGGAGCGACTTTATTTTCAATTTTGATAGAAGTACTAGAAGGTCGGATTCCAGTGAAAGTGCCAAACCCTGCAATCAAACCGTGCCAAGAGAAAGATGTATCTTCATTAATATCCTCATGCACCTCGTAGGTATGCTGCGGATGATTTCCCAGATGTGCATCTTTGACAAACAATATATATATATATAAATTTATAATGTTCGTAACACTTACATCTACTCGGAAAAAGCGATTTTGCTAAAGTAAAAATTTTACTAAATAAACATGTAAAAATAACTTTGTCGGATCAAAATAATTATATAGGACATTTAATCAAGATGATAACGTTGCAAAAGTTTTTGACGTTTTTCAGCAATCAGCTTAAAGGTGCTAATTATTTTGATAGACTGATAAAATTATTGTCAGATTTGTATCTATATATAACTAATTTTAGATAATGTAACAAAATCGTTCTTTCCGTATATTATCTATTTATTATTTATATTATCTATATAATCTATGTTATCTATATAGGATATAGGTAACAAAAAAAGTACTAATTACACACAATAGTTTCAGAAATAATGTATTTTTTTCCTTTAAGGAAATAATTCGATCCTGGTAGGAACTAATGAAAAATTTTTATGTGTGTGTGTTCGTATCTCTTTTCGGAAAAGGCCGGCAATCTTCCGAAAATATTCTTGCCTACAGAAATACTCGAAAAATCTACTATTCGGAATTGGCATTAAAACTGTGGGTCCCATAAGCTTGTGGCAATTAAATAATCAACGTGCGCATCACAAGCATATGAGAAAGGTATAACTCAGACTACAGATATAACGTGAGAGGAAGAAGAAGAAGAAAAGAAAGAAGAAGAAAACAGCAAAAATACTAGGAAGAGTCCCGTTAGCACATATCTCGATAGCACATATTTACTCACATCGGCTGATGCTTAGTAATTTTTTATTGCTTTATACCAATAAGAATATTTTATTTTAAATTGACCAATTAGCGGTTTTGTGCGCTATCAGATTCCTCTCAAATACCTACTTACATTACTTACCATGAATGCCATGATGAATTCCAGGTTTGTGAAGGCCGTGACCAATTTTATGACCTCTGTGAAGCCTGTGGATGCCACCCAATCTAGAATGATGGCCTAAAAGTCCACCAGCGTGATGTCCAATCAAAAGATTACTCAATGCGTCTAATCCAAGCGGGTCCTTTTGATGATGTCTAACAGTTCTCTTCAATTGCTGCTGCAATAGTCGCTGATTTTGAATTTCCTCTTTTCGCTTTCTTTTTTGCTCTTTTAGAGCCAAGATCCGTTCTCTCCTCTCTTGACGAGCTTGAATATTATCCGGAATTTGTTGCCCCTGTTCCCTTGTAGTTTTTACGAGTGTGCCGACAGCTTGTAAAGTTGAGACAGGAATCTGTAAATAATTTTGTTCATTATAGAAAATAATTAAATATATTTTAAATATACATAAGTGCAAGGAATTTTACATATATGACCTTAACAATACTGTCAATTCTCTGCGTGTTCCCTGGCGAAATAATTTGGACGGCTGAAGCGGTTTGTCTAATCGCTGTGATTGGAATCTGTGTAAAATAAAAATTCTATAATTTTTAAAACAAAATTAATTTATTAACAACAAATATTCATTTCTTTCTTTATTTTTGAAGTTTATCAGAATGCTTTTAAAATAAAGAGATTTGATATTTTACTATTTAACGTTTGTTACATTTGTATAATAATTGATTAATTGATTAACCGGTATATATTTATTGAATAGAAAAGCCTTGCTATAATGCTTACGTTGAAGATATTGTCTATCAGGTGACCACTTTGTGCTGATGAATCTTGGCGTCGTACTCTGCTCTTCGACATGCCCTGAAATACATGCAAAACGTTAATCGTTCTTAATTGTTCATGTGACAACGTGAAAATACTTCTGATAAGTTATTCACCGAGTTTCTGTTTATAAAGTAACAAGTGAAAACTATGTAGCAGACTGCATAGAAATTTCTTCCATGAGATATTATGTGTGATTAGTACAACCCACGCTTAAACCCGTCATCAGAGAGCATATAGGTGGTAGATCGCTACACGTACCAATGCGGGTCCATAATATTTATCGCAGCTTTCACTTTTTACAAATTAAAAATATTGAATAATCTTCATCAATTATTGGAAAGGTTAATTCACGCTACCGCGATCCTCCTCACTCAATCTCAAGAGTAAAATAATTTTAATAATCTCTCTATTAAAACACAAGAAACCTTTTTGTAAAGGCTTGTATGAGATTTTAGCTTTAAATTTTGAAAATAAGCAAAAAATAATTAAAATAAGTGACTCTATAATAGTATTAGTTCGCAAGATTTTTGCAAGAGCGTATGAAGATTGTTCCTGGGATAATTTTGACGCTGAGCCATTAAAATATCTGTCATCGAACTATTTCCATTAAATCCGATTTTTGAGCGTATATAAAATAGACATTTATTTCTGACATATAACGTAGTTTAATTAAAATTAGAAAATAAATTAGAAGTGTTCAGTCTTTAATTTTTATTTTTTATATGACTCTGAAAATTGATTTTACGTGTTAGAGTCCAGTACCTTAATAACACACTTTATCCGGGATACATCCTGAGGATGTCCTTAGGACGTCCCCTGGACGTCCCCTGGAGGTCTGTGTTGTTAGGGTAATCACTTAGCATGTTTTTGTCCCAATACCTCTCACACACACGCACACACACACACACACACACACACACACACAACATTTTTTAATTATTATATTATATTAAATCTTGATAAAAACGTTCGCCTTGTTCATCATTTGTCGGACCCAATTTATTCAAAAAGAAATGATATATCCTAAGAATTGACATACTACATTTTAAGTATTCGATCAGATGGAATTTTTTTGGTGGCGGTTTTGAATTCTGCGTCCCAAAATACTTTTAAAAACGTTATTTTCTTTCTTTGTATTAAAAATGGTTAAAATTGGTAAATTTTTTTTTTTTGTAGTATAATATAGTATCAGAAACAATAATTCTTGAAATAGTAAAAATGATACTAGCATTTTAATGATTATTGACCGAGCATTATTACACCGAGAATCACATTTATGAAATTTAGAGTCAGAGAGATATAGAAAAGATATAATTAAGCTTATCATCTCTAGTCTTTCAAACTGCACGACTTAAATTTAAAACTTTCGGAATGTTAATTTTATTATCCTTTATTTATCGAATGTTTAATTAAAACAACTTACACCATACGTGTCGCCTAGTAGAAAAAGAAAGATCAAAAAGCTGTAGCACCAAAACATCCTTTCGAAGTAGATTGCGTGTAAGGCTGGCTTCTACAAGTTTCAACTCAAGTCGACACAAGTACGATTGAATCATGGATCTGCTTCGTCGATCTATAAGGGTTGCCGCTGGATCCCACACGAATCGTCGACCAATCCGGCTCAAGGATTTGCAGATTCGTATTGGTTTCTTTGGACGAAGAAGATGCTTTCTACTTACTGCAATCATGTCACACCAGTCGCGATCTCCAGATCCTCTTTCACACTGACCAATCATTCGAATAAATTATCCGCTCCTTTTTTTATCTTTCACTTACGAAATTTAGACGTGGGTTAAGTGTCAAAAATGATTGTGTAAGTCGACATACACCGGAGATATAAAACGAACGTTAACCTATGATGAAATCGCCCACAGAGTTAGAGCATAATTTCGGCTATTCAACGTTGTAATTTGGTGAAAAGATTAATTTGTAAAGTTTTGAAATGATCGAGTCGAAAATAGTAGGAACTATGTCATTATTATTACTTTGGCACATTCGTAAAGGATTCATTTAATTTAAACGATAACGTAATAAAGAAATGAAGAAATATTAAGTGTGCATTTCATCTACGTATTATATCTAATAAATGCATTTACAATGAACTATGGAATGAATTTTAATGAATTGAGTTATGAGAGACTGTATTTTTTTTTTTTACTTAAATCTATTTCTTCTATTTAAAAATTGAGCTATTGTACAAAATATTCAACAAAATGCAAATATATTATTAAAAATATAAATGTCATTATTAGAAATTTTCAGACAAAATCTTTAGCTAAATTATGGATCAGCTTATAAATGGATTACTATATTGTATTCAGTTCGGAACTTTTTGATTTTAAGATGTTTATTGATCTATTCAATTCTTCTTCGTGATGTTATCTTTGTTGTTTTTAAAAAACGTTTGGGTTGTCTTGTAGGAAACTGCCTACTTGATTCCCAAGATTCTTTTGGAACTCCTTTACAGTTATGTCTGATTGCTGAAAGATCAAACAATTTATTGTACAATTGTACCATTATCAAACAATAATTCAATATACATATAGAAGATATATTTAAAGAAAAATTAGCAAAAATAAGAGAATATAGTAAAAACTTACATTTAGGGCTTCCTGCCATTCGATATTGAAGAGTCTCACTAAACCACGCAAATTTCTTCTAATCAAATTTTGCAGATTGGTTGGTGTGAGCCTGAAAGGTGCTTGTGTGGTCGAGGTCGTCATTGTCGTCGTTGTGTTAACGCCTACCATGTCACTGGATGTATTATTCTGTTCATTCATCGGTGCAACTGTTGTTGTATTGGCGACTGTCAACGAATGATGACTGTTGACTGATCGTCGTGTAGTTGGATCCGGTTCGATATTTTGATTAATGATGCTACTAATTTGTTTAATCGCCGATCGCGTATCATTGAACGTCTGAAATAAAATGCCATTAATCGACCAAAGAGAAACTTCCACTTTCTCTTTCAGCTTAAAGCTCGATGGAAAAAAAATATGTTTCCAATGTTATGAATAACAAAAAATCGAATTAATCCTTTCAGACTCTGTTTACATTATAATGTACATCAAATTTAAAGATATTATTCGCCGAAATTATTTAATTTTATCTACATTTGAGATTTTATGTAGGGGAGAGTTGGCTAACAAGTCGTACCGACGATTAAATCGTCCTCTATTGTATTTTCTAAACAAAATATTTTTTTTTAAAGATAACGACACTGATGTGACGCTGGTAATATGGGTTAAGAACTATCATTTTTGTTTTGTCTTCGAGTCGTCTGTTTACGAGTGACATTAAAAATTGATTTTGTTCGGTGTCTGATCTAAATTTTGATACAATTTACCTAAGGTGTTATCAGTACAAGGTGGGTAATTGAATTATAGTGTCCTTCACGGTTATAATTGATATTTAAACTTTTTTCGAGTATAGCATCAAATTTGCAAAATATTTGTAAGTTATGTTGCTATTGGCAAAGGACCCCGCACAAAATCATAGGATTTTGGTTCTCGGTGAAATTGGCTGAAATTTTAGTATGTGTTATAGTTCTTTACTCACTGATCAAAAGTGACCATAGACACAAAGCTTGAAAATGACTAGTTTTTTTGTTATAGCCGTTTTAAAGTTTTATTTTATTAATGCCTTAAAAGCAAGTTTCTGTAATAAATCAAGAGATTTTAGATAACAATGTGCCATCCACTCTCACCACCCTCACTCCCAATCTCACCCCCACCCCCACTCCATCCCCACCCCTATTCCCATACACATACGCCCGCGCGCACATTTTTACTATGTACTTAGATTTTGCTAGATTTTTACGATTTCTCTCACGCGTATCATTTGAAATGTGTGAGTCCATTTACCTTTCATGTGCGAAGTGCTTGATTATCACGACCCAAATGTTTATTTCGGCATGTGAAGCTCCATGTACAAAAAAATATCGGGTGCTCTCTAAAGTGCGATAACAACATAGGATAGAAAATTCTTTTTTTCTTCGCTTTGTTTACATTCATATGCGGCAAGAGGACTCACGAAAATCAAGTAACCCAAAGGAATGAAACGCCTGTCACGTCCACATCGTTCATTCCGAATAATTCTGAGAACGGACGAAAAACTAAAATCATAAATGTATCATTGATGCATACACAACACACACGTGCGCGCGCGCGGGTGCGTATGTATGTGGGAACGGGGATGGGGGTGGAGTGAGAGTAGAGTGGAGATGGAATTGGGAGTGAAGGTAGTGAGAGTGGTTGGCATATTGTTATTTAAAATCTCTTGATTTATTATGGAAACCTGATTTTGAGGCATTGGTAAAATAAAACTTTAAATGGCTACAACATAAAAACTAGTCATTTTCAGGATTTGTGCCTATGGACACTTTTGATCTGTGAGTCAACAACTATACATACTAAAATTTCAGCCAATTTTATCGAGGGCCAAAATCCAATGATTTTGTGCGGGGTCCTTTGTAAAAATAGAAGGAGTTGGGTAAATCGTACTTGTCACTGGTCTTTATATTGTACCGATACGATTTTCGCAAGTGACGCGAGCAATATGTGGAGGTTACTATTATGATAAAAAAGGACCTTGAGTGGACTGGATTCAGTGTGTCAGGTGCTCTAAGTGGTTGCACGAAACCTGTAGTGACAATCCTGACATTTACCAAAACTGTTTAAATAAGTGCTCAAGAAAATGATTACTTATCAACTATTGAGTCTTTCTATTAAATTTTTCTATTGAGTCTCTATTGAATCTTTTCTATTGTGACGAAAAAATCCGTAATTGATTTTATTTCCAAAATTTATTTTTTCAAAATATTTGAGATTTTAATATTCTGAAATATAGTAAAATGATGGCTTAAATCAATTAAAGTATTGCTTTTTACTTTGTTTTCTTAAATGAGTTTAAAAAACACGGAGTCTAATTTCTGTTTTTATAATAGTTTTTATAAAATTATTAATAAATTTATTTTTAATTTTTCAAACTGAGTATACAAATTTAAGTAGGTATAATAAAAACTTTTCTATTATAAAAACAGAAATTAGACTCTGTGTTTTTTAAAGATGTTATTTTAATGTCAAAATGACAATAAGCAATGTCAGCTTGTTGCTATATTAGAAGTACTATTTAGGAACGAGGTGGTACAATTTAACGACCCGGTCTCCAAATCGTACCGAAAGCTACTTCTTTTCAAAAATCTAATTTAAACAATAATTTAATGTTTATTTTTGCAAAAGTATCGTTTTGTTTTATTGCCAATAAACCTAAGTTTAATATAAGTACAGAAATATTCTGATATCTTCAGTACTTCTGTTTACAATTTTGTTTAAACGTTAAGAGGTACGATATAAGCGACTTCTCCATACATAATAATAATGTATATGTCGGAAAAATAGTCGAATTTTGAATCACATTAATCTTTTAGTATGAATTATTTATTAAAATACGCATGAATTAAATTAAGAAAAAATGTTTTTTAACATATTTCCAATAAAATTAAATCTGAAGGAGTTAACATTCGTTGAAAATAAATTGCTTGCTGTATTTGGAATATTCTATAGATATTTCTACTATTCTGATAGATAATTGTAACTATGTCTACAATTAAATTTTTCAATTAATACTCTTATAGAAATTTATCATATACATAATAAAATATTTATACATCATATATGTATATACATTTATATATATTAAAAAGTAGTAATACTCTCTCCTCTTCTCTCGTATATATGATATTTAAAAAAAAAAATATATATATATATATGTATATAATATTGAAAAAACTTTTTTTAAAATGTTACATATTTTTTTATATAAAAAACTTTTTTTTAAGAGAAGCTGAATTGGTAAAATGTTAATATTACTAATTTATTCTTTTTTAAATATTATGTCACGTTTGAGAAGCATTACTATCAAAACGTATTAAAATTCGTACCTCGAAAGCAAGCCTTGCCAAGGTCCAAAAGAATCCGGGCCGTTGCTTACGAACTTGCCTGACAACCCTTTTTGTCTCTTCAGAGATGTTCATTTCCGCAATGATTTCGTCTTCAATGGTGTTCTTCATCTCGATGTCATTCTTGTCGGTATCTTCGGATAATACTTTGTCTAGCAAGCTCATTTTCTTTATTATTTCCTCGTCAATTTCTCGAGTCTCTTCGCGCTCCAATCGTGCAGCGTTTTCCTTTTTAGGAATTTTTTCATTTCTAACAAATTGAGAATCATAGTACGGTCTGTAGAGTTCTTCTAACTCATATTCTGGCATGAATCTTGCTATATTTTTCTTCACGTTGTCTTCAAAATAGCGATCCTTAATAAGTATCCTAGATTGCATTAAATTATGCTTAGGATGATAAACGTTGTATTGTGGACGTTTTGGAACATTGGACCGGAACTGTTCTTCCGAGGGAACTGATTCTGGCTGTATCGATCGAAATTTGTGATGCGCAGGATCATCGATTTCGTAAGGGATCCAGTCTGACTTTTCGGCTCTGCTACAAAATGAACTTATCAAGTAAAGAAGCAAGCAGTTAGCTGCAAAGGAATTGATTGATGACATATACATCTGCAAAAAAAAATATTTATAGGATTAAGAATACGTGTCACAGAAGATTAATGAGAAAAACACATTTTTAATAAAAGAACTAAGGTATATTTAAATTTGTAAAAGAAACCTTTAAAAGAATATATGGAAATTTATTAAAATATCTTTAAGAATATGGGTAATAGTCGTATTATTCAATGACATTGAATAATATAATAAACATCTTTTGAACTTTAATACACTATAAAAAAATAAGATATTACGTATAAGTATCATGTATATTACGTATAAAGAATGTCTCATAACACAGTAGTTCATAAAATTACATTTTATAGGATCGAAGAAATATCATGCAGTGAGAGTTGAACGATGACTGCACGAAAAAGATTCAGCAGTTATTGCGTAAGTCAACTGTCATCATTTAGTGAAATAAGGAAAGTATCTGCTAAAGTAAAACCGCAATAGGGAAATTGCAGGAACAAAACGCTCGTACATATTACGATCCATTACTTACAATTAGTAAATCAATTACATAACTTACGATATTTTTTGAAGAGACATAATTCGATTTAAAAAAATTTAGATATTTTTTTATTTCTAAATAAGGATTTTATTTGATTTTCACAATTTATATGTATATATATATATTGAATAACTTATTAATTAAAATTAAATTAAATTAAAATAATCTATGCCTTTAAGCAATCAATTTATATTTGTTGACTTACATTGACAGCAATAGCTTTTAAATCCAGATATACGTTCTAAAACATTTCTTCTCTTTAAGCCCACATACACACACATTTCTTCAAAGATTATTCAATCACTTAGCGTGCTACCTTCTTCAACACTCACAAGCACACTGTTTTATAATGCATCTCGAAGCGGTATTAATTTCAAATCTTTTACGCAAGAGTCTCGATTCCGAAACCTTTTCCGCTGGGAAGTTTATGCGTCACTCATGGTTTGCGGTAACAAAACGGCAGTTTCTATCGTTCCTTCACGCACGATCGTTTGGGAAATTGTTTCTCTTCGACCTAACACGGCGATTGCAGTATATGACTGTTGCTCGATGGCCCACGTCGCTAACCGAGTCTGACTATCGGCCAATGCCAACGATTCACTCCCGGTCATTCGAAGATTTCGACAATCCATTTCGACCTCTTCACAGTAGGTGACGCGAACGTGTAACGCATGAATTAATGGTATAAACTTAATCGTGCATGTTACGAAATAATAGAGCCTAATGAATAACTAATGTTCCAAAATTTTAACTCCCTGCGTTTCACTTTATGGAATTATAGACGATCGACGCTTTAACAGTAAGAAATTGCTAAATGTATAAAATATTTGCAAAATATTATAGCTAGTTAATTATTTTAAATAACTAATATTGCAGTTCACTCATAAGAAAATTTCTTGCGAGTCATACAGTTACATAATGTTTAATATTAGTGATTATTGAATAATATTAGTCAAGAGTTTTTTAGTGACTGATTACATCGCGGTAATTTCTGAGGCGATCGTACTATAGTAGCCTGAACTGCACATGTCATGCACAAGCCCACGTAAAGTCGTAAGACTTTCTACTTCCATGAAGTATAATATATCGAGCGAAGATTTCTATCGATTGCGAAAATGCGGGCATACGTGAAACGATTTAAGTGGAGCACTTGAATCGTGCTCAAATGGACGTCTTTATGGATATCTACAATCGAGTTTTAACGAATTCGCAATAGTTTTAGATGCATATTTCACCGTCTTTGCATTCTATAATATTCTTCATATGAAGAAACATAGTAAAGAACATAGTTTTTATCAAAAAAAGTTCAACCAAGATTTAAAGTTCATTAAAATTAATGGTGTTTCACAATAAATATAATCTCAATTTTCAATAATCTTAACTTTTTACTAATATTCTAAGTTATAATATCAAACTTTTACCAATATTCTAAGTAATAATAAAAGTTAGTTATAATATAAATATCAAACTTTAAATTGTAATATTATTAAATTTTATCAAACAAATACTTTTATTAAAATAAAATTTACCGAAAATTATTCAAAAAACACAGTCTTGTTTTTATCTTTGTAAAATCCTATTTACAAAAACAAGTCAAAAGTTATTTATATATGAACACTTTTATCAATGAAAAAACTATTGCAAATTTATTATAAAATTTGTAATTAAAACTGAAATTGTTACAGAACACTTTATTAACACTGATTCGATCATTTCAGTTTTTTTTATCATCATCTTCCATTTTTTAGCACATGTTTAAATTATAAAATTAGATATATTTCTTTTTTATCACAGTTGCACAATATTAGGACACTAATTTTCACGATAAATGGTTATTGGCCTCGGCATCCTTTCCTGAGATCAGCAACCGCGGTACTTAACCGTCCTTGCCTTCGAAAATCTGCCTGAGGTACAGATCCACGTGGACTACAGTGCGAAACGACTTCCATCTTTCACTTTCACTCTTCGTAATCACATACGTAATCGAGATCGGTTCCGTTATAAGCGCTAGTATACTTTTTTTTAATGGTGTGGGTAAAGATCATAGCAATGCATCATTGTCATGATAATAACCTTTTTTTCTATGATTTTTTCTATAAGTATTAATTATCAAAATTATTGAATAATTTGGGTTTTAACGTTTAACATCAAATATCTTGAGAAACAAAAAATATATTATATTATATATAATATTATATTATAT
>NW_017296150.1:112365-117093 GCF_001594075.2 Trachymyrmex cornetzi | reverse complement strand
ATAATATATTATATTATATATATAATATTTGTCAAATTAGTTAAAACATTAAAAAAATGTATTAAGCTCTTTTAGCAAAATGCACAAATAAAATATATACGCCTTACAATCACAGCAATTTGATATTTAATCCGGTTTCGTTGGAATGTCAAATTTTCGTAACACGCTCTGACTGCTAAGATCACTTATCGTTAATTACGTTGCTGTGAAAGGTATACGTACAAAAGACAAATTTGTTTACATTGAAATGTAATTGAAAAGTTAGTTTGCTATTTAAATTATTATATAAAAATTTAATGATGCTAATGAATTCTTGTGTAAAATTTTCTTTCGTACAGAATAGAGGAAAAATATTGCAATAGTAGCGAAAACAATGTTACTTACATTTAACAGTCAATAAAATATACTGTTCAATGCAATAAGAAAATAGTAGTATTTATGTATCAGCTCTTAGCGTCATTTTATCACTGCGAATTTGTTCAGTGTGACACAAAATTCAGTTTGAAAACATATAGACATAAAGTTTGACGTGGTTCATGTATGTACGTAAAATACACTTCTTTTTGTATTCGCTTGTCTTATATAAGATGTCAGTATCTACTTACCTGGTGTCTATGTATGTCAATACTTATCTATCGCTTTACGTGTTTACGCACGTCTCTACTTATTTACTGTCTACATTTGTAGAGCAATTTTGGTCTAACGTAAAATAAGACCAAGTGAACATTGGATAAGCAATTGTTCGCTGTTGAATTATTTCTATTTCCTTGTTATGTACTTAATAATTAAATAATTATTTATAATATGAAAACACTTTCTTAAGAATCGTCCTTATTGTATACTGAATGTTGCTTAAAATCACAACACAAAATTAGAATTTTAAAATTAGATAGGTAAAGAGTAGCAAGTCACTGACCGTAGCGGAAGAAAATAACCTCGGAAGATAAATATCGCAGCTATAATTGTAACTACTGATTATGCGCACGCGAGATGTGTGAAGATGCCGTTATATATCTTGATGAATTGCTATATTGTAAGTCACAGTTGCATGTAAGCTGCGCCTACGTGGTAAAGACCTCTCTACAAAGACAAGGCCTTGACCGACCATTGAACGTTCATTATAACTATGGCTTACAATTGTATTGTATTAAAGATTGTAATTATAGTATAGACAACAGGATTTAAAAAAATGTTTTACATAATATAAGATGTAAATAAAATTACATTAAAAAAAAAATTTTAATTGAAATTTGAAATTAAAACAATTGTATCCTAAAAAATATTTAGTCTTCCATAATGATTACAAGTAATCTTATTAATTTTAGAATTAACTTTAACTCAATCAATTTTAAATGATTATATTTATAAATTTTAAAAAATTCGTTCACTTTTTATTTGTAAATTTTTCACTCTTTACTTTATATTTATCTTCACAAAATTTTCATCGTTGATTAAGTTTATAAAAGTTTACATAATATAAGATGTTCTGCAAAATTATTGTTACGTTGCATTATTACAATAATGATTCTCTTCTACATATGACGGCATAATCGTTGCATGTAATGCTACTATTTGAGTAAATTATTTGATGATATCACTACTTGGTCGAATGTTATCACTTATAAAATCTTCATTTAAAAAAAAATTAGGTTTTCGATCTTTTTTAAGTAAACTTACGTTTTTGTTTCTCTAGAGCAAAACCTCAGAGATGCAAACTTCACGAAGTTAATCGTTAACTGATTGCTCATGCTTCCTACTCATGTCATATAGAAATAAAAAAATAAACAAAAAAGCATAACGTGCAATCTGTTTCACACGCAAGCGCGGTACTTCTATATAGCGTGATAAGTATATTAGACAATTTGTTTTATTGATTTTATTTGCTTCATTTAAACGTCATTATTTTACGAATATGAATCGTATCCGACATATCTATTTAAAAATAAGCGTAAAAAGAAACACAACGATTATCAAGATTCTAATTCTAATAAATTATAAACCGTGTAACCAATTCCGGTTGCACAATTTTTAGTAGAAACGGTTACTTTGCAGCTCGAAAAATTTCTTAAGAAAAAGTAATACATATGTACTATAAAAAAATTATATCTTGAATTCTAATTTAAAAGTCACATATACTTCAGTATTTATTGCGAAAAGAAAATATAATAAGCCCAGCAAACATCATTTATCGTTAACATAATTGTTAGTTATAACCAGGGATGAGAAGTAACTCGTTACTTGTAACGAAGTTACAGTTAGAGTTACTTTTTTTCAGTAACTGTAACTTAACTTCGTTACTTTCTTTCCATCTGTAATTATAACTTAACTTAGTTACATCTTTTAAGGGGGAGGGTTATGTAAACAGGCGTTTTTTTTACGAATTTATTTATAAAAAATGAAAAGGTTTATTAAATTTTGGTAAAGAACATCGTAACGTTGACAATAAACGCTATAAGAAAAAATTTTTTTTATATCATAAAAATTCAAAATGGCAGCGCTACAGCTGCTCGAAGTTGACTCCTTTTTTTTTACGCAGTGCAGGCTACAGGTCGTTCTAATTATCCGAAATAAAAAATCCAAAATTTTTTTGTTAAAATATGATCTTGCGCAGATCTTGAACCTAAATTTTAAAAAAATCAAAAATAAAAAATTTAGGACACTTAAAAAAAATCGATTAATTTTTTTACAAACAATTTGTTATAAACAATATTTATTATTAATTTTTTAATGGTATTTTAGGTTCAAGATATGGTCAATAAATTAAAGAATATCTGTGTGAAATTTGAAGTCGATTGGTCAATTAATTTTTGAGCTAGGTTGCATCGCGCGCGAAAAAATGCGACTTGAGAAAAACGCGTTTAAAGTTTTCGATAGGAAAAAGTAGTACTCAAGTAATGATTAAGTATACCGCTATATAAGCTTAATCTGCAATGCCAGGGTCATATAATATGTCTTTCTGCTCTGCGAAATCGTCCATTTGAGCCGTAAATATCTAGCTTATTTAGTCAAGAGGCTGAAAGGTAAAGCGTTCCCTCTCGTATACCTGCAATCGGTGCCATTCGTAGTGCCATTTTGATGACTCCATGGGGACTGTTAGGGCTCCAATTTGAGTTTACAACATCAACAATACATTCTTCAGATGTTAAATGAATTTTATAAGCAATAAAAAAAGTGTCAAAAAATTTATTTTCTACATGACCCTCCCCCCTTAAGTAACAAGTAACTAATTTAATAGTTACTTTCATATAAAGGTTATGCGTTTGGCAGGTTTCCTTCGTATCCAGATCCATTCTAGAGATGCCTCTTGAGAGGAAACCCGCGAAACGCATAACCTTTATACAGAAAGCACCCATGGAAGCCTCAAGAATGTTATCAGTTACTTTCATAGTTATTTTATATATTTTAGACTTATTTGTCAATTTAGTGTGCGGTAGTGTCCACTTAGCGCTACAAATGCTTCGAAACATTTGATTAATCAGAAAAAAGAAATTTAATTAAAGCGTTCAATGAACTCTTGTATCTGCTTGATCTATATTTTTGGATCTAATGGAATTCGCCAATCAAATGCAAGAGCGCTCAGTGAACGGTTATAGACCATTTTGGATTAGTGCTGGAATTTATTTGCAACTTTTAGCCGAATATAAAAAGAATTTTTTTTACAAAAAACATTGTATATGTGTGCTATTTCATATTCGTATTCATATTCATATGTGTTTATATTACTTTAACGAAAAACGTCTTTGCCATATAATTTTTTTATCTTTTTGAATAAAATTGTATAACATGTAAATGTGAGCCAGTCTTTTTTTTTAATTATCCTAAGCTGCATTACTCTGATAACTCCGTGTATCATCCTTGTTTAATATTAGGTAAAAAACAAGGGTAAAACGACATATGAAGGCAGTTGGACAACGTTTCTGAATACAGCCCTAATGGTATTGATACTACCAACAAAAATTCCGATGAAAAAAATAACTTAAAAGTAACTCAAAGTTACTTTTTCAGTAATTGTAACTGTAACGAATTACTTTTCAGAATCAATAACTTATAACGGTAATTAATTACTTTTTGAAACAGAAAAACTGTAACTGTAATTAATTACTTTTACAAAGTAACTTTGCCATCCCTGGTCATAACTTCCCATTTAATAATATAGAGAAAAGTCACCGACATACCACTTTGTTTTTAGACAATATTTCTTAAACAAAAGATAACAATAAAACTTTAAAAACAAGCTAAAAATTGTCTTCCATTAGATAGTAAAAGCAGTTTTTATAATATTGTTGTAATTTGGCAATAATTAATTTTTTCATAAGATAAGCAAAAATAAGCGTCTGACAAGCTGGGCTCCAAAACTGAGACAGTGGGCAGTAACGCCACATATTCCTATTTTTTTTCTTTAACGAAATTATTTATATAAAAGGTCTACAAGTGAATATATATAAGGGTAATTCTACAGAATAGGGGACCCCCCTCCTATGACCTTGACCTTGACATATGTTGTCAAGGTCATGACCCTGCGTAACCTCCACCAAGTTTTAGCTGTCGCTCGTTCTTCGTTAAAGAGTTATTAACAAAAGAAGTTTGAAAAATAATATATTATTTCTGCTATATGAGCCGTTCATTTTAAAAGTGGCCTAAGTCCATTTTTCAATGTTTTGTTGTTGACCTTTGTAGTAGCGTGTACAACTTGAAATTAGCTGTCATAAACATTTTTTTTTTAAATGG
>NW_017296150.1:51655-112025 GCF_001594075.2 Trachymyrmex cornetzi | reverse complement strand
TGAGAGTTGGAGGTGAGAGTCGTGCGTCCCTGAAAGTCAAAACCTATGTAGAATAGTATTTAATATTGCATATATAGCAAAAATAATACGTTATTTTTCAAACTTCTTTTGTTAATAACCTTTTAACGAAGGACGAGCGACGGCTAAAACTTGTTGGAGGTTACTCATGATCATGACCTTGACAACATATGTCAAGGTCAAGGTCATAGGAGGGGGGTCCCCTATTCTGTAGTTTTACCTATATAAGATATTCCAGAATCTTTTCACTTCGTTATAAAACATTTTTATTGGATTATATGTATATTTACTTTATGCTGTTCTGCAAGATGTAAATATATAACGCGATAGTTTTTCAAGAGTTTTTCCATATGTACACGATTATCTTCAGCTTCATTAGAGCTATTTGACACTATAAAGCAACATTATAAAGATTAAGTTAGCTCATGATCTGTTTTACAGGCAGGTGTGGCGGTTTACGCTGCACACCAATTTTAAATTTAAAATCATATAATGAAAAAATTAAAAGAAAAAATAATATAGGTAAAACTGATTTAGGAAATTACAAACATTCAAAATGACGTAATATTATCAATAATCACTATTATATGATGAACTACGCAATTTGCAAAAGAAAATTGTAAGAATTTTATTTCCGCATTCGTAAAATTCGTTTTTAGCTGATTTGGTATAGAAACAAGCCACAAATACATGAATTATGAGTTTGTATTATACTTCCACATAATTAGCTAAACAGATCATGATTTTATTAGTATTAATAAAGTGCAATAGTTAGTTTCTGAGAAATAAGGGGGTGTCACTTCAGGGGACCTATGTCAGCATCGGCGTCTCTCCTCTATTATAATATAGCATATGTGTTATGTTGCAATTATAATGTTATATTACAGTTATGTTGTTGAGTGGCAAATTATAATTAACAATTATGGTAATGTTAGTGTTTGCTGAGATATATTAATATAAGTAAAAAAATATGTTGGTAAGTGAGTAACATACAAATAAGAGAATGAATTGTATATTCAGTTGAAGCGGATCTTGACATTTACATAATAATATATACATAGGATAGAACGGGGCTTTTCGTCCATTTCTCGCAATAATGTTTATGTTTCTGAACAGTACATGTTGATTATTTAAAGGTTGTGCTTGTATTTTCAAGGAGTAATCGTGATTGTATAATTATGTAATTATAAGCATGCACGTCAATGCAAAGAGATATTGTTTGCTGTAAATTTTCGTATTACTTTTAAAAAAAAGGAAAATAAACTTAGAAGAGCTACGAGCCAAAACAAATTTTAATGTACATGTAATACAGTTGACATTAAATAACATAAAAATAAAAACAAGATAAAAATATGTCTACAAAAAAACTAATGCATATATTCATTGGCTGCGTTCAGCAGAAAAAGCAGCTTTGCAACTGTTGTAAAATTCTTGAATATGATTGGTTTATACATTTAGATTCAATGAGGAACTAAGGACAAGACCAATCATATTGAAGAATTTTACAACAGTTGCAAAGCTGCTTTCTCTGCTGAACGCAGCCATTGTTGGATACTCGGCGATATTCGAGTGTTTGGCGCAAATCCGGGATCTACCTTCCATCGACTACATATAACTGAAATCAGGGGCTAAACAGCGAAGGACTACTTTTAATTATTTTTTGGCATTGTACTTTTATAATTAATTATTTATGTTAGTCTATTTTAGTTAATCGCTATTTATATATACATATTTCAGAACTTTGAAAATTACCCGAAAGTGATCGAAACGTTAGTTTTTTTTGTAGACATATTTTTATCTTGTTTTTATTTTCATGTTATTTAATGTCAACTGTATTACATGTACATTAAAATTTGTTTGTTTTGGCTCGTAGCTCTTCTTAGTTTATTTTTCTTTTATTTGAATTATTTGAGCCATTCTTTATTATGTATTTTTACTTTTTAAAGTTGAAACTGATATAATAGCCCTGCTCTACCCTACGTAAAGTTTCAAATATACTTTGAGTTTTGTATCGCCAATTCGGTTAGTCGAACCTGGAATGTCCGAATCACATAAATGTACTGAAGTAGAAAGAATACTTAATCATCAATCCAATAATGATACTAATGAGTACATATAATACAATATATGTAATGCGTATTTATATGTATGATATATAGTTAAATCTACCTTACCTTCCTATTGGGCAGATATTTTTGTTAAGAGATTATTATTTCTTTTGTGCTATTATTATTTTAATTTTATCACACTGATATATAATTGTATCACGCGTTCTTTCGCATCATCTATCTATCGCGTTAGTACATATAAGCACAGTAAATGAAATGAAACAAGTGCATCTTGCAGGACGGCAGAGCCAGCACTAGCGAGAGATGATTTCTCTCCGTCTCACGACATCTCGAATCGGCCTCGAAGGTTGTCAGCATTTTTACGATACTTCTTACGTATTCTCCGTGTAAACAGAACAAATCGACAAAATTCTTCGCCGGTTCCGCTATTGTGCGGACAAAATACCGCAGGGACTTTTCGATACAAGAAATGATATGCGTTTTTAATGCCGTTATTTTGATAGATAATTATCATGGTTACAATTAAATATTATGCCTGAAATTATTCAATTATTGTTTATCAAATTTGTTATGTTTTTTATCTTTAAATTTTTTTATAATATCGTAAATGCAAATCAGCAATGCTTCATGTTTTAAATTTAAAAATAATGTTATTTTATAATAAAATTAATATTTATATTTATTTGTTTTATACTTTAATTTTGCTAAAATTATATTATATGTGCTATTTTTGTTATTTAAAAAAGCATTTATATATGAGAATGCAAAAAGAAGTAAATATTTTGCGAAAATTTCAAATTCGTGACTAATTTTATTTATACTAGTTTGGTTTTTATTAGTTTGACACTGCACATTTGCTTGTGAAATATGAGTAACATATACGATTTTCGTGTAGTACGTGTAAATTACGTTGCATTGATTATTTATTTAAATTGATGAATTATTTAAATGCGTCACAGTATCGTCGCTGGTAGAATTCTTGACTATTTTTATCTACGTTCCTCACGGTACATGTCGCAATTTTTTCTCGAACTTTGCACATACGATTTATTTTTGCATAATGCTACACGTCTCTCATTAATTTTTCTTTTCAAAAGGATATATAATGCAACAGGCCGCTGATCTTAGAATTACGTAAAATGTTTTTGCTTCCAGTCTGATGTCGACACATACAATATAATATGTACATAGGTATAAAGATCTAAAGCTAAATGATCGTTAAATGCGAGCTTTCTTCTGATTTATTATTTTATTAATGAGTACTAATAATTAATTTTCTAATACAAACACAACAATGAAATACAAGTAATATTTCAATTAACATTATACATACAGAATGTATCTTAAATAATGTTTACTAATCATATAGTGCTATTCCTAATAAAAAACTGATCGTGAGTCGAAAAGTTTTCTACCATTTTGCAATTTTGCAATAATTAACGAGATATTAATTACTAAAGATTGCCAAATAAATGGATGAAATCAATGCATAAGACAATTTTAAGGTATCTTTCAATATTCTTTGTGAAATATTTTGAAAATGTTTCTTAAATAACTCTTAAAGATATCTTAAAATTGTCTTACACACATTCTACAATAAGCCATTATTTAAGTTTTAAGTCTTAAGCCGTAAGAAATTGATGAGTTATAGTTGAATATGAGAAGAATAATTGACTATGATTGGTCAATTTATTATGATTTAATTTAATTAGTGACTTATTGTAGAAAGCCTATATATTATGCGTCGATTTTAGATATTTTGCTTATTGGATAAATAAAAAAAGAATATTGCGAAAATTACAAAATGGTAAAGACTTTTCAACTCAGTTCTTTATCAGGAACAGCACTATATGATTAGTGAGCGTTATTTAAGATACACCCTGTATATAATTTAATCTAAAGAAATACATTTTTTATTTTCTCGATAATATTAGAGTGTTTATTGCTTAACACATACGAGGAATGCACGTGTTGCAAAGCGTTACATCTGCTTCAGGTGTCCTCGTTATGTGAACGGCAAAACGTTACATGGTCGAGTTCTAGCTAGATGCGACACCCTGACCACTGGGTCTTGTATAATTCGCGCTGTTATCTAGATAATAAATCCTTAAGTATATAACATCACATGCAATACACGTTATTGACGCAAAAATTTTTATGCAATCTGCTTATTGTGTAACAAACTAGTATTGATAAATAAGAAGTTGTTATCTCATCGTACAATAACTTCCAGGTAACATATCATAAAATAAAAAGTCTGCATGATAATATTTTTTTATTTATGTAAATTACATACTATGGCAGTATTAAGTTATTAATAAATAAAATTTATAACAAAAAGTTTTAAACAAAGTTTTAAGTTATATACAAAAAATATTCTAAATATCTTTTTATATTTGTTTACATAAGCTAAAGTAAATTAATTTTTTTAGATGTAAATTTGTTTGATTGATGCTCTTTTTTTTCTTTATTTTAACATACTTTATATCACACAAATTAATTAAAATTTGACTAAATTGTTCTTAAAGTAACATTATTATCTACATGGTCTACACGTACATAATTATATAAATATCTATTTTATAACAATATACGCTTCAATCGTTAAAAGCGTATTTATTTCTGACTTACGACGCCAATTTTCGAGTCATTTTATAAAATAATAAAGCAGGAAATATTATATATTTATATTATGTATAACGAGTGCAAAAATAATGAATAAAATATGAGGCAAAAATGTGGCGTCATAAATAACAGTTATTTAATAACAACAGCGAAGAAATTTCTGCAAATATTACCGTCTTATCCCCGAGAGGACATTCATGAAATTATAAGATGAAATACATAAAATTTGTAATCTACAATTATTTACAAAAACAGATGAAGAAACATTGATCTCTTTTCAAATGTTGATAATTGTTTGCTTAATTAATTTCGACATAGTATTTCGGCAAAAGAATAACTATATAACGAATTGTCTCAGTGGAATTGCTAAATTAAATGAAAAGGAATTATCTAATAAAATTGAAAAAATTATTTTAACTGTGTTTAAAAATATAATTATGCTCCTAAAAATGCACAATTCCTAAATCATAATGTAAAAATATTGCAACATAAAGTATTATACATTTAGTAAACTAAATTTGAAATTTTAAAATCAAACGGCTTTTGGGCATTGAATCAATCTTTTAAGAATGTTTTTTAAGCATTTGGAAATAACTATTAGATACCGTGTCTTGATCTACTTCTTCAATATGCTGTCAGCTGTCTCATTTATTATATTTTTGAAAAAAAATTAAAATATGAAATATTACACCTCAAATTGAATTTGTCTAATTTTTAACATCATTTAAAAATTTTATTTTTAAAAAGCTATTGCGTTATAATGAATCGTTTTAATGCACTTATTGCGAAATTTTTCATTCATTATTGTGCAATGTTTTCACAATTTGTCTATCGGGGTATCTTAACTAAATCTAGGATCTAAGACATTCTATAATCAAGAAAACTTTGGAATAGTCTTCACAAACTCTGATCAACAATATATATCTATTCAAGAAACATGACCGGAAATTGTGGAACATTTCTCAACAAGAAACAATGATCATTGAGCAATTAATTCGTAGTACTAATACGAAATAAAAATCGGATTTTTTATTTGTGGTTATCCGATGGTAGACCCTTTATGGCGAAACTACCACGAAAGAACGGTTTAAAGATTTCCAGCAACGTCTGCGTCCGACGGGCTGAGTTCTGAAAAATATAAATGATCATTAAAGACAACAGTATGGAGATTGATAGTTCTGTCTCTATTGACAATAGAGAAATTGCTTCTTGTTTTTTCATAGCAAATATAGCGAAGTGAATGAAGAGTGATCCGAACATAAACCTAATCGATTAAGCTGTACTAGAAAAATGTTGCATCATAATAACGGAAAAGGAACATATAATTAAACTCGCGCGTCAGCGGAAAATAATCATTAACGTATATTTTATTAGTATGTGTTGCTTTAATAGTAATATATGTGCATTGTACTTACTAAAATTACGCTGTTGAGAACTTTGCTAACATTAGTTATTAAAGTGAAGCCAGTGCCGAATGCACTTGATGGTATTTCCAAGGACACCCTAGTTCTGTCAAACACAGGTGTATCCTCCGTAGTAGTAATCCCTTTCTGCAAATACATATAATCAGATTTTTTGTTGTTTTATGCTATATCGTATCATTTATTAGAATAGAAATGATAGAGTATCACATGGAAAAATGTAGCAGTGAAAGTATATGTAAATTATATTTATGCAGGTAATTATGTTTTTTACGATCGTTTTTATTTGTAATTCCAATGAATATAAAGAAAAAATAAACGTGAATTGCTAGTGCTATGATTTCATAGATATTTATTGAATTCATAGTTTCATAATTATGTTTAGATTTATAATTTTAATATATTTGTTAAAAGATATAAATAAAATAAAATTTTTTATAATTATAGATTATAAAACTATTTATATATTTATAAAACTGTTTTTTTTACAGAAAAGTACTATATAGTGCGAATAATATTTTAAAAACCACCAATAAATGTTTTAATTTAATATTTTATTTCAATTACGAGATTAATATTCAATTAATAATTTTAAAAAACGTAGATTAAAAGGTATCAAAGTGAATGTATATAAGTCCTAAAATATAATAAAGATATGAAGGAAGGGATACATTAGAAACTTCACGATATTCTGAAATTTACCTCATATAGTAGACAAAAATATAATTGTACGTTTATTTGACATCAACATTATATCACACCATCATCACTATCTTTTATATTAATTTTTCTTTGTATATCATGGAGCATTTGAATGTACTATTTACATCGCTTACACAAAGCTTAGCTAATAGTCCTCGAATACGAGTTTATCGCGCCCTTAAAGGCTACTCTTAAATTATTTACAACTTTCACGGTGGCAAATCGATTGACGCCGCTAGTTCTTCTATAATTTATATTAGACATAGCGCAGTCCACACGATTCGGCCGGAAGTGTTGATTCATCAGGAGAAGAGTTTCCTGGAGAATTTTGTTTCTCTCTCTTTCATTAATTTTTCATTTGGATTCTTTAAATACGAATATTTTATGAAAGAGAAGGGCTTCTGAAGAGAGAAAGGAGGTTCTGCCAATTATCAGCCCAGCTAGAAACAGAAATTCACATTCCGTGTTATATGGAATGCCAATGTATTCCATTGAAAAATCGTCCACATATTCCATCGAAAATCCATTGACTGTCCGTCCCATTTTCTCGTGGTATGTTTAACGTTCGTTTGTTGTCTGTCGTTTATCTTTCTCCAAAGAGGTTTCTTCTCTCACGCAATGCTGCTCGTTGGTCCAGGTGTTAATGTCCGCAGTCAAACGTTCCCTTTCCGCATCCCGTGTTATCCCACCTGCCTTTAAGCCGCTTAATACGCCGCTTGTGGTGGTGTATAATCGTACTGTTTGTGTACAATACTTGTTTTAATGGCGCATATGATTTATCGGAAGGCTTCGTTCTCGTGAAGGCGCCTTCCAAGGTTAAAAAGGATATATCTTGGCAACATCGATTAGCCGCAGAGCCAAAGGTTTAATAAAGCGTATCGATAGGATTGGCAAAGCACGTTCTTTATTGTATTTAATTATATTGCTTATATAAAATGGTAGCACTTCAAGGAACAGAGAAAGGTATCGAAGCAATAGTAGAATATAGAAATAGCATGCTTTTAATATTATAATAGCCGTATTCAGAAAACGAAATAGCTCAGTGAGCGCTCAGTGATTTAATGTGCGTGTGATTGATCTTTAATTCTTCGTTAGATTTAAGCGTAGAAACTAATCGTAATAAAAATTATTAAGCGCACACTAAACTGCTTTGTCTGTTGAACGCAATTAAATTTAATTGTTATATAAAAACTGAAGCTTTACCACACAAAATTAACAATTTTATTAAATGTATCACATTTTTATAATAAAATGAAAAATTAATAACTAAGATATGTTAAAGAAATACATAAGCAATAGTGACCAAATAAATGAATGAAAAAAATGCAAATGAATGAATAAATATATAAAAGAAAAGACTGATAAAAATAGTTAAGGATTCTTATACAGTATAGTGCTAATTAAAATATGAATACTTAAAAAAAGCATTTGCCTCTACTAAAAACTTATTTGATTATGATATGGCACTGAATTATTATCATTGCAAATAGCGATAGCCTTACATGCACCGTCGCCATCAGTCACCCTCGTCCGAGTTTGTTAAGTAAAAACTGTTCACCGATCAATTTCTAGGAAAAAAAACTGTCATATTATCCATATTTTTGAAGTAATATACGTATACCGCTTTCTTACGAAGACACATATTCCAGCAGACAGCTTGCGTTACGTATCAGACATAGAACAGGCGACATGTAAAGGGACTCCAAAAGTATAAAAAAGAAATAGTTCATAGAAATAAAAATAAAATTAACTCATTGCGACCCTACCCCTGCCAGGTTGGCGAAGGCTCCGAGATTGATCCCAGCGCCAGCGCTCGTACCGCCATTGTTTCCACTATGAGAGTCGCTTCCGGAGCTCCCACCGTTACCACTGCTACCGCCGCTTAAACTGCCTAAACCGCCGCTACCTTGACTCAGGCTCGACAAAGAACCTATCTTTTGAGTCAAGAGATTGCCAAGGATGGCCGATCCGGAAGGTCCTGCGCTACCGTCTGCATGTCCTACATTTTATAGGCAAAACAATTAAAAATGATATAAAATGGTGACAATGAATGTAAACGCTATCTTAAAAGGATGTATACATATCAAAAGTTAAATATTAATTGCGCGAAACGTCTTACAAATAATTGCTTCTCACTAGAAATATGATTACAGGATTTTTTTTTATTGAATTTGGAATTTTTTTACCCATATGTGAAAAATATCTGCTTAAAAACTGATCGAATAAACAAATTGGAAAGTATCTCGCAATTTCACGCACCTGCACCATCAGTTCCACCCGAACCACCAGAAAGGCCGCCAGATAGCGAGCTTAATGGTGCGATTTTCGAGGCCAAAGCCTTCGAGATGCCAGCCGAAGCCCCTGAGAATAATGTCGTCGCACTGTTTATGAGGGGCCCAATGCTACCCGTCGCAGCCTTAAGCTTCTGAGACACTAATTTGTTGAGGAACTCTGATGTAGCCGAATGTTTATTGTCGATTCCGAAAACAGCGTTTTTCTCTTTGTTAGATTCATCAAGAACTGCGAGCGCTTTCGTTTTTGAATCTATGAAGGAATCTACTTTCTACAAAAATATATACTTGTTAAAGAAATTAATAATAACAATTTATTATTTGTATGTATCTACATTGCGTATGAAGACTTTTAAAGTAGCAATAGTAAAAACAAGTGTTTAAAATTTAGAATAGATGTCAGGTTTTTGTAACGTTAAAGTAAGATAAAATAGATTTAAAAATTACATTATTTAATAATTAATATTAATTGTAAAAATCAATATTAAGACTTTTTTAAGCTAGTTTTATAGCAAGCTATTTTTATAAACTTATATCTACTTTTTTAATACTTTTTTGTATTAACATATTTATTCTTTAATATACATTTATTTTCAGAAAATCAAGTTGTAATTTACAAAGTTTTTATTAAAAATTTTTATTAATTATAATGTATTTATAACATTAATATCGTTATTAATAATGCATTTCAATATTTACTGCCAACATTGAAAATTTATAGTTTACGTTACATATATACAGAATAAAGACCATTCTGAAATCAACCATAATATATTCATATATAAGCAAAAATATTATAATCTTGCTTCAAAGATATCAATCTTGATTTAATTAAATTTGTTTTAATGCAAGTATTTTTTTTACTTTGCACTTAATTCAAGACTTGATCAATTAAAAATCTTATATCAATACAAATTCAATCAAATCAAGATTGATATCTTTGAAGCAAGATTATAATATTTTGGCTTATATATATGAATATATTATGGTTGATTTAATAATAGTTTTTTTTCTGTGTAGGTATGTATACCATAGATTTCCAGTATTGGCACTATTAGAATGCAGTCTAATATATGAAGTATAAAACATTTTTCAATATTTAATTTAAATTCTTGAAATATTTCTTTAATTAAAAATAATGTGATCTATTGAATAGTTATAAAGATAATAAGAAATTAACAATAAAAGTAACGACTGAATTTACTGTTACAGATAAGAAAAAGCAATAATCGTTACCGCGATAAAGTAACAAAAAGCGTTACAAGTAACGCATTACTTCCCAGTCCTGAAGATATATTACATTTGAAGTAGGATTTTAATTACATATTCTATTATTAATTACTACATTAATGCCTTCACAAGGTGTTTTGACGTGTATATGTAAGAGTAGTAGAGATTTTTTTTTACAAAAAAATTAATTAATTATTCTTACGTCAAACACAAAGTTAATGATGCCGTTCGATACTCCAAGCCCGATGCCAATCTTTCTCTTGTCCCTATCGCCCCTTTCGCCATCGGTCGCATCATCAGCTTCGATTACGTAGACCTATGCAGACCGTAAAATTAAGCTACTTTAAGATTATCAATTAAAAGAGATAGTATAAAGTAACAAATTAAAGCTAAAATTTATAATCAAAGGAAAAAAGAAATGATGATGAAACGCGTTATTACAGGAAGAAGTTTCCTTCATTTAGACTTTATCAAATGCGTTTTTATTTATTAGTCAAGTGTTACGTATTTCATTACATACTATTGAGATAACTTGTTTCATAAATATTTACACGGAGTATTTACAATGTCTGGCAGAGAAAATGGAAAATTATTACAATCGCACTTCGCGTAATATTTATGTAGTTTTCTAAATTGTAATTTCGTACGTGCATGCAACCCCATTATGCAATGTTGCTTTCGTTCTAGACTCGAGGTCGATCTGTGTTGCGGATAATCCTCAAGTGGAATCACATTGCGGTTACATTAACGCGTGATCACGAATGGTGATAACGATGATGATGTACAACATTACATATTCGTTAATCGATGCGCGTGACACGTTTCAAAGAATTTCGTTACAAGCGTTCATCCGTCTCTAGCGTGTTCAAACTTGTACAGGTAGCGCCGACTACTTTCACTCTTGACTCGTTCTCCGAGATCATGTTTCTCGCTTTTTCGTATATCCCTTATCCTCTGTCTCTTTTCTCTCTTTTTCTCTCATTTTTGTATCATTTACAACGAATTTAGCTAACGTAATGTTTCAGTTATGTGATGGGATAACTTCCTTTAATCTTCCTTTTGACTCTTTCTACAATGACGAATGATCTTTTTTTTTTATGATGTTCATGTTTGCTCAACCAATTTTTTATTAAATATTAAAATATATAAATATAAATAATATGTAAATATAAGTAAAAATTAAATATGAATGTATAAATATACAGTTCTGTTCCAAAATTAAATATAGTTTCTTGCTACAAAAAAGAAAAGAAAGCCGTGGCATAAATTGAAGTAGACTTTCCCCTGGATTAATCTACAAGATAAATATTTATATAAGCTACAAGATTTGGTACTGACCTAGATACTTCTCCTATCGATTGCATACTTCCTAATCAGTTAAAATGAAATTAGCGAATAGACAATTTTTGCAAGGTTTACTTTCACTCTTGTTGCTAAACTTGTTTTTTGTTTCTCCGGTAATGTGTTTCATTCTACATCGAGTGAAGGTATGTACTTAATCGATGCGTTACGCTTATAGAAAGGAAAAGAAGGACGCAACATCTCGCAACGTAGATCGTCAAATTTTCGTCCGTTTAATTTCGAAAAGTACGTCACTTGTAATGATAATTCAATTATGTCTTTCGTATCTTGACTTATTAAAAACCTCTAAGGAAATGCGATGCAGTGGCATCGTAAAATTCCGCTTTCGACATAAGAGATCGACAATAGCTTTCTGCAAGTACTTCAGCATTCAAATCGCTTCATTAGAGCAAAGTGCGCGATCGCAGCTATCCTTCCATTTCATTCTCTTACTTTCTAAATAAGATTTGAAGTACAATTTGTCCTTCTGATATCTTTCTTGATATATATACGACTAGAAATCAGAGAACATTTAATATCTTAATATAACATTTTGATCGTTTCAGTTCTTTAAATGGGATACTGAGAAAAATTTCTGATTGAAAATGAACGAATCAGAAGAGATTCTAATCACGTCAGAAATCTGTTTAAAATTATAATTATAATTACAATTTTAATAGAAATTAAAATTATAATAGATGTAATCAGAAAATTCTGATTTGTTCATTTTCAATCAAAATTACAATTAACATAACCTTCAAAAACTTTTTTTCTAGTGAAAGACTAACGTAAGCAACTTACTTCGTTCACCGGATTGAGATCTTCTTCCGCGTCTTTTTTATCAACAGGATTGCAATTGACAATGGTGATGACCAGAAACAATCCACAGAATGCACATAACATCCGCATTGTGTCTTCTTCACTTGGTAGATTGGTTGCGATTTAGTCTGCATGAATAAAAAAAGCTGTCTGACACAAGGCGGCAGGATTCCCGGTAGTATACGTAATAAAATCGAAAGTAAATCTTAACTGTTCAAGTGAAAGGGTGTCTGAGCGAGCTTGGAAGTATTTAAACATTGATTTTTAGCTAGATGATTTTTGTAACTACTTATCAATTAATTACTGATAACATTTCCATGAAATGAAGAAAATTAAATGCCGACAAATCGTGTTATGTAAATGCAATGTATGCAAATTGAAATTTTATGAAACTTTGATAAACGTTTCTTTGAAAACCCGTTTAAGCATAACAACAACTACTAGAAAAGATTTATGTTTTGTAATACCACAGAAAGAAACGGTAAGAAATAAAGATGACCTTTTTTGAAAAATTACGAAAAAAAAAATTGTTTATTTGTGAAAATGTTTAATAATAAACATTGACAGCTGTCACTTAGTTGATTTGACTGTTATAGACTGTTATAGACGTAAAATAGTTGGTCAAGTACACTGCAATTTCAAAGAAATTTGCTTGTTAGTAATAAGCAGCTTTCAATCCGACTGTCAAATTACAAAATGATTGGTCGAGTAATAGGATGTAATTGATAAGAACGGATAAATGATCAGCTTATAAAATAATCGCTTAAGTACATAATAAGAGAGAAAAAAATGTGAGTAAAATTGTAGGAGAAAGAGAACAATGCCTAACACGTGTTTATACTAGTTCGTTGAAATCAAACAGATTCCTTCGTCACAAACAGAACAGGAAAATCAATGAAATCTTAGCGAGTGCATCAGTCACGTGGCAGTTAAAGCAGAACGTACATGAAGGGTTACGTGGACTTACGAGTGCCGGTGCGGCGAGTGCGTACGAGCGAGCGAATGCGTGAGTTGTGTACCTGGCGGAGTGCGAGGCTCGTTTGAGGACCACGGTGAAGGAGGTCCCGATGTCTTACGGAGCCGAAGGGGAAACGAAGGCGAGCATGTGTGCCCCTTCAAGAATCGAGAATCGTGCACCGCGCGAGCCTCGCCTCCCGCAGGTGGGGCGCCCTCCAATTCACTCTATTCGCGAAATCCGCTCAGCAGCCAATATCATCTACAGCGCTCGCCAATGAGACACCCTCCTCCTTCTGTCGTCCTCACTTGGCTAACACTTCAGCTTGTGAATCGCTGAATTACACAGTTACAAGTTCGCAAGTTACCGCTACTCATGTTTGACAAAGGTCAAAGTCTGATTTGAAAGAGTTTTAGGTACAATCATCGTACACAATGTAAAAGATTTCATGTGAAATTACAATTATAATGAATAATTTTTGAATTCACTACTAAAGGTGTATATTTATATACATACGTAAGTAAAGTTACAAATAAAGTTATTCTTCTTTAAAATAATTCAATAATTTACAAATAATTAATTTACACAACTAAAATTATGTTTATAAAAATATTTAAATAATAATTTGCCAACAAATTTATGTGCAGTTTTTTTAAGTTATTGATTTGTATCAACGTAAAAGCGCAAATATATTGTCTAATGTTATTTACTGTTATGTTATATAATATTACAAAAATGTGTACATTTACATTAAAAATACTTACTGTAAAACATTGTATCATTATAAAAAATTTTATATTACTATAAAATAGACTATGTTGTTATATATAGTAATATCTTCTATTTAAAAATATAAAAATATATTTACAAAGGTAAAAATATTATTTTTTGTAAAAACGCACAATTTTATATATTTTCATTACAAATATTGTGTAAATTTTTACACATTATTTACGTAATTTTACACATTCTTTTTACAGTGCAGAATTGTAAAGTTTAATAAGTCAGTTTCAAAGTCACTCCACTTTTGGGTTCATTTCTTTTGTTATGGCAATAATAATCAATAATTTAATGGCCAATCTTGCAATAAGCATCACGCTCATGCATAAACAACAATATAATCCAAAAAATCAGAAAAGATATTATTGATTTTTTCATATCATCTTTTTCTCAAAATAGTAAAAGAAGAGATATAGCATTAAAAGTAATAGGAACTACATAATTTTTAGTTATGTAGTTCAACGTATCTACAGCAGGTGCTATGTAACTCAATAGAATGCGCATTTAGTAACACACAGTTTAAGATAATAGCTACATCAAAAAGAGCTAAATCACCTTTAGTATTAGAACTCTCATTCAGTTGTGTGAATATCTACGAAAATTTACATATGTATAACATGCACAAATATTAATGCTTTTATTGCGTAATTTTAAAGTTTCATGATTTATGTTAAAACTTTCTTAAGCCATTATCTTACATATGAAATTGGAGAATATAGTTTACGTAAGAAATAGTTTCTTTAAATTATCTTCGTTATTTTGCATATTGCAAAAATATGCTTGACACATCGTTCTAGAAACTGCGAATAAAAGAGATGATGCATTACAATATTTGTATCATGTTGTAATCTTTTACAATCTGCCAACAAAAAGTTGAGAAACTGTAACAATTACTTAAGGAAATCTTACTTTAACATCATATTAATTATTTCAATCTTTTTAATCGCTGGTTAATTATCGTTATACGCATTAGATTTCGTTCGTAATTATCGTGCTCACTGGTTTGATCTTAAGAGCTGTTAACTAAAATAAACTCTCCTTTTGCCTTGACCAAAATTTAAAAGGCAGCGTTTCAACTTAAAATGCATTTTTAGAAACGCAGCATGTAGTAATTGATTAAAATTAATCATCAGATGACCCTCATATTTCTTGTGGATATTCTCTCTTTTGGAGCAGACAGGAAAAGATATAGATTTGTTCACATTGCGCACATATACAATTCGCAATAGGGTAACTCCGGTATATACGCCGCACCTATCTAAAACTTAATTTATTAAGTATTATTTACTATATTTAAAGTAAACGAACTATATCAGTAAAAATTTTGTACTGTCTACTATTACGAAAAAAATATTAAAAATTTGAAATATTTATATTTCGTATTAAAAAATGAACTTTTTTAAACCCTTGCATTTTTGCCGTATATACAATAGGGGTGGGATATATGGCTACTCACAGGAGGACGGGGGGTATGTACGGCTCATGAAAAATTTATAAATAAATGCATATAAATAAGACGTAAAATGATACAATAACTTATAAAATGCATTTATAGAGTTTTATTAAGAAATAAGAATAATAAATATGTATATGAAGTAATAAATAATAATTACAATCTTCCCACATGTATTGCAAGTGTTATGACATGAGGCACATATTTCATGTAATGTGTTTATTGTATTTAATACACTGAATTCAATCTGCGCACTTTGTATGCTTTAGGCATAAATTCCGCCCGCTAAAATGCCGTGTATCCCAAACAGGTGGGATATACAAGGCAACAAATTAAACAAAGAATACACGAGCAAAGTACTTATATTTTGTTATACAACATGCTTTACTATTCCTCTACACTTATGTATCATGAAATAATCACTAAGTTTTTTTTTACACGTCCTACAGTAATCATTTTATGCAGATTATAATTTATGATGGTACTACTTAACATATAGTGACAAATCGATTTAACTCACAATAATTTCATTAATATTAAATTGCGGGAAAATTACATCCACTTCTTCTATTTTTTCTGACTTCTGCAGCGTAAATCCCAGTGCGGTGTATTTGCCGGAGTTACTCTAATCCTTATAAGTTAATTGACACTTTAATTGGAAAAATAAAAACTTTTAAATTAGACTTAAATATATATCTCAATAAAACTTGCAGTTATATATTTAAATTTAATTGTTTTCGACACTTCACATTTAAATATAGATAGATTGACAATGTTTTCATATCTTGATGTATTTTTGTTATTTCCTGAGTGCAATAAACAGCACAATTCCAAATAATTAGAATTTTATAAGAAAATTTTATGAGAAAAAACGGATTTGTTGAGAAAACATCAAGTACTCTTAACATGAAGAATTTGGATAATGCACCTTTGGAATGCATTTAGAATTGCATTTATAAATGTAAATTAAAACAGCGATAATCTATTCTAAACACACGTTCTGTATCGATTAGCAGTTACTTTTTTAGGACAATTGCTCAATGGATTCCTTTCGTCGCCATTTAAAATCGCCATTTATATCCGCTATATGATGATGAAATCAGGTCGTCAAAAATGGACTAGAACACTATAGTTTTTCACAATTGTCGCGATACAAACAACTATCTAACAGTACAACAATCTAACTTCAAAATAAAAGATTGTCACTAAAAATTTGTATTAGATTAAGTTATAATAAAATTGTTTATCTCATAAAATATAAAATACACGAATATCAATATAGTCGATATTAATCGAGAGAAAAGCATTAAATCATTTTTTCACTGGAATATTTTATTGAGAGTCTGAGAGTAAATTCGATTGAAATCTATCATTTTTGATGTACGATGGAGCTTTATTAGCTGCCTAAGTAGTAAGACTATTCTGTGGTCAGACTGTCCAGCCGGTCGTGAAGTGGCGCCACGTGGCGAACACACGTTCAGACGAATATGGCATCTCAACCGCAACCGAAGAAACACATCGAGTGACTTTCCAATGGAAGAGAGAGTAACGCACCTCGGTAATCCTGCAGGAGGAAAGTAAAAAGGGGAGCAGAAAATCCCACGCGTTATTCACGTGAAGTTCGGCTTACATAAAAAGATACATATGTATGACTCATTCCCTAAAAATAGAATCGAAATCTTGTCGGAAGCGCTGCCAATGGGAATAATGGATTGTCATATTCGCGAATCTTCTTTCTTTGAAATTTTATTTCTAGATTCTCTCGTAACGCACTGTGCCACAATTTCTTAAGAAAAAGTTTAAACGAGGGCAATCGTCAAGAAGTAAAAGGAGATAATATAGCAATATCCTTGTGTACGCAATTGTTTTTTGTACGTAATTAATAAAAGATCCAAGATACGATTATGAGAGTGTCAGATACGTGTTAAACATTGCATCGACCATTCTAGTAGTGTCGCATACGAATGAGAAAAAGTAACTTGCGCCATACGCGCACTTTCAACAACAATGTACATATTTCAAAACCAATGCTAATATACTGTAACTATTTATCTATACATTTATTGAACGTATTTAACTTTGTAATCATCAATTGCGCTTTGCTGGCAGAAGAGTGCAACAAATTCAAGTTGTTCTAAGAATAACCTACTCGTAGTTATGATTACGAGTTACGAAAACACGAAACTCAAATGCACTTGGACGTCAACTTTCACGATATCCTTCTTGTCATGTTTGTAAAGCTTCTTTTTAATTAAGTATAAATTTACAATATTTCTCGCAATAAATATGTTAAGACGTGGCTAAATTTCGTGTTTGATTAATTCAGCTCACGAACCTAATTTTTCTTGCAATTTAATCGAGGAATTTAACCGACCAGCGATTTCTAATTTTCACTTATTTTATACAAATCAACAAAAATAATTTACATTCGTTTAATCAATCAATTAACAAAAGTTGTTATGAAATCAATTAAAATATAAATAAAGCATTTCTTGCAAAATTGAATTTAAATGCTCGTCACAATGATGACATTAACATAGATTTCATCAATAATACCGTTTATAAAAATAAAAATGTTTAGGTGCATTTATTACTCAGCATTTAACACCATTATTGTCACAGAGGCACATCGAGCTGTCTCTAATCAACTTTACAGATTACTTTCCTTGCAATAATTGTTTATTGATTCATTTTGCTTTACGTCTCCGCAATTCCACATACCTTCGTCTCTCAAAGTCACTTTCTTCTCGCAAACAGCAATTTTCGATTCTGCCGGCCCCAAAACGCAAGATGCACTCGTGAAGAAATTGTAGCAATGGTTCACTGGTGACATGCACCACTCGATGGTGTCACCTGTGATCGCTCCAAGCGATCGTTCACTCGCGCAATCGCGACCTTTACCACGAACGTCCTATCGATCATCGATCGCGATACGAAGGTGGGCGAAGTGGACGTCTCGTAGGAGGAACTCCCGAAACGAAACAAATGAAGAACCCGTTATTCACGACGCAGCCGATCGATCGGGACTTTGATACACGGCTGCGACTATCCGCCGGAACGAAGGCGAGGAGCGGTCATGCGTTCGCCGTTCGCGAAGAAAGTTGCAATGGGGAAATTGGCCACACGAAACGAACGCGTCACCGTGGCGACGCGAATGACGATGACGAGGTGGGCGAGGAGATTTACGGCCAGGCGATTTCTGCGTCGCATGACACGCGCGTGTGACAGGCCTGTCACACGTTGACAGATCGATGATAGGATTGCTGGATCAATTGGCTCATCGACCGGAAGTAAGGATGCGAAGCGAGGTAGCGATTATCCGAGCGATTTTCCATACGACAATCTTGTATGTACCTCTGATATGTAGGTATGTTTCTTAGAAATTGTGACGAAGCGGATATTCTTGGGGAATACCGAATGAAAGTACAAGGAAGAAACAATTTTCCAGAATCATTTAGAAACGTAGCCACATACAAAATATAATTTTGTTGGATAATAATTGGAATTTCAAGCATGGTGAGTAATGCTGTAAAATATTTTGATATTATAGCAACCGGTTTAAGTATCCTATATAATTATTTTCAGATTTGTATCTAACTAAATATTTTAGATCAGCAAAACCATTTTTTTCTATGGATATTGTGACATATTTTATTTGTAATTTATTCTCGAATAATTTATTTGTAATATTTATTTTAACAATAACACTATATTAAATTTGCTAATTTATGCGTACCAACTACAGCGCTTGATTCTCATTTACCCTTTTCTTATTCTGGTATTTTATTTTATAGAAATTTTGTAAACGCCCCGCGAGAGTGAAATGCAGCGAGAGAGGAAAGTAAAAGCGTTATGTAAAAACGTTATGTTCTTAAAGAGCGCGCTTATTATTCTATTCTGTAAAGTGCTAATAAGATGATATAACGAACAAATTATAATAAATGGATAATTGTATCTTCGCGCTTACGCAATACAGTCACATTATGCAATTTTTAACAAACATATGTCACATAAATTTTCAACAAACATATGTCAGATTTAGATTCGTCATTTCAGAGAGTATTTCCTCCTTTATTATGTACATTATATGTTATTTTAAAATACATCAAAAGAATACCCTATTACATTGCAACATTATTGCGGTGTTTTATTCAAAGCCGCGTTAATTTATTTCTTCGGTTTTACGTAATGGCGCCGGCAGCACGTGTTCGGATCGTTCGTGCGTGCGTTTGACACGAGCGTCCGATGACGCGACATCCGTTGTTTAATCCCGGTCGTGCAACCCGAATAAATATCGTTCTTTACTTTCTCCGACCGACTGTGCCTACGAAACTTCTTCTACTGTCGTCGCCAGCCGTATCGAGCATGCACTGAGAAATTTATTATAATGGACGTGACGTGTTTCGAGCAATCTTCACGTAAACGAGAGTAAAAGTCGATCGCATCTATCTTGCAATGCGTCTGCCTTTATTCTTCCGTCAGCGTCGACTTTCTCTATAGAAACTCGATCGATTACTTATCTTCAGCGATTAATGACACAATAATCATTGTAGCAATACATACAGTTTTAACGCGCGCGTAAGAACGTAGATTAAATCTATTCGCACTAAATAATACGGATACTCCGAGGAGAGAGTCCGTGTCGCATGTTTTGCTCCGGAAGTTCATTTCATAACTACGTTTGAACAAGCGCACGCATTAAGTGAGGTGAGAGTGCATAACGGAGATTCAATCTTCAACATTTTCTAGTTTGTGCAAGAAACGAGTGTATATAGTCCGCAATAAACTAGATATGCAGCTAATAGGGATAAAGAGAGATAATAATCAAGACATGCAATGCAAATACATAATAGTAGGTTTCAATCAGATTTAGATCATCATACCGTTGTAGAAATCTACTAGATTTGCGTAATCTATACATTACCAATCATATGTTACCTATCACTATTTCGTAACAGAGATGATAATTTTAACATATTTTCGATATGCAACATACGATTTCCGTGAATTAACGTAAAGCTAATGTAGTTCTGCATTAGAAAAAGATTAGCGAATAAAACAATATTATTAGTTACTGCGGCGATCAATATTGGAATATCATTATGTGTCGAAGAAAGGATGAATGATGTGGTGAAACTCATATCAGACTAGAAATTAAAATTGAGATTGAATTGGGATTTGATTAATCAAAAATAATATTCACCAAACTTGATTTTTTTTTATTGGTTAAATTCAAATCTAATTTCAATCTTAATCTGATCACATTTTAACAATTTTCTTTACACACTTGTAATTTATAGAAAACATTTTGCGTGCGTGCGTGCGTGCGTGCGTGCGTGTGTGTGTGTGTGTGTGTGTGTGTGTGTGTGTTTGTGTGAGCGTACGCGCGCGCGTGTAACGTTAAAAAACCAAGAAAAGTTGTCTGAATATCTTGTGATGAGCTTGTATTGAGTGTTTCCTTTGTGGAATGTATTTTTTCAAAACAAGGTGATTATGTGATAAGCCGAGCAATCAGCGATTGTTGCATGTACATATTTAAGCTGATTGCACGTCATGAGGATAGACCTCGAGTAACTTTCCAGTAGCGATAGTAATGCAATTTACAAATGCGAAATAAGTCAAATGTCTGTACAAGAACATATGCATTCCTTAGAAAGAGCATTGTCGAGGATTCTACACACATAAAGGTTCAAATTAACAAAAGCTTTAATGTGGACAAGATTTTCAATAATTAATGTTTCGACAAATGATCTTATTACTGTGGTTAAAGTATTGGACCAGCAGACGAATGGAAAAGGCGTCCCTACTGAAAAAAATCATGTCACAACGTTATATGATGCAATCACGTAATTGAAACATGTAAATCATGTAACGGATTATTCCAAATCAGTACGTGATTTTTTAAATGATGTAATTTGAAAAATTACAGGATATTAGAAATAATTTCATCTATCATATCATTTAATAGTTATCGAATTTTAAAGAATTGAATGGTAAAAATAGAAAGGAAAAGAACATCATGTGAGACTTTTCAAATTAAGTAATTTGAAACAATCACATACAGATTTGGAATAATCCATTACGTAATTTACATGTTTTAATTACATAATTTCATCATGCAACTGTGTGACGTGATTTTTTTCAGTAGGGGTGATCTCTGCTGGCATGGATGGTAGACGAGTGTTACTACGTCATCGTGAAGTTCATCAGTCAGAAAAGACAGGATATTAATTTCATCATTCAATTGTATGCTTTAGAATTTCAGGTGATGAGCAAACATCTTAACTATACATAATGGAAGCAGCTACTTTTATAATTGATATAATGATTTCTGAATGCAATTAGTATGGAAAAGTAAAATAAGAGCAATCCTAAAAGCTACATCATACTAGTATATTCTGAACTATTTATTATTGCAACGAGCTGACATCATTACCGTTGAAAGAAGGCACTAAATATCATCTTGTTATTCCCTTTAGCTTATTATTGATGTATATATTATTAATAAATTAATAAAATTAATGTAATTGTATGTTTTTCTTTATAATTTATAAATTCATGTATAACAGAGCCGATTCTGTCACAGTTTTTAATAATGATTTATAAAAAATGAACGTAAGATTTATGAATATTATTCGTTAAAATACTCTAAACGTATATTAAACAAATATTGGTCTTGAATATATCATTGCTTGTAAAAATAATAAATAAATTATTTATTTTGAAATAAACTTGTAAAAGTGTGACAATTAAGCTCGTATTCAGGGTTAATTGTAACACGTTCAAGGATTGATAGTAATATATTTTATATTAGATATTACCAAGAGGCTACTGTAATAATTTTGTTACTCATAACGACAAGTATGGGAAGTGGGTAATCTTTTATTTCACAAAACCTAAAAACAATACATACATATTTAAGCCCGGTCGCTGTCGCTTGAAAAGGTGAGCTTTCCAAAATGTTGCAGATTTTGATTTTTTTATTAAAAGCGTCAAGGTTGAATATTGTTACAATCGATAGTTAATACCATTATTCCAAGATAAATGGACTCCCATACCTCTCAGAAGGGTGCAAGGGATCGTCAAAGTAGTAAATTTTTTCTGAAAAAAAAATTGATAGCGACAAGGTTGAATTTTTGTCTACTACTTAATTTTGATATCAATTGTCGAGAAATATGATTCCCATACCTTTTGAATGGTCACGAAGGCAGCCATACCTACCCAAATACGAATAGTTTTACATGGAGTAAGAAAATTGTACGTGGTCGAGTAAGTATGCCTTCGTGACCATCCAAAAGGTATAGGAATCATATTTTTCGATAATTGATATCAAAATTAAGTAAAAGAGAAAAATTCAATCTTGTTATCGATTTTTTTTTCCAGAAAAGATTTATCACTTTGACTCAGTATGGCAGTCCTTTGCACCCTTCTGAAGGGTATATGAGTCCGCCTGTCTTGGAATAAGTATTAACTATCGATTGCAACAACAGTCAACAAAAAAAAGAAAAAAATATAATTATTTATATTAATCTTTAATACATACATTTGATTGTTTATGTCTCAAATTAATTTTGATCAGTTTTACAAATGTACAAAAATTATTGTAATTAGCTATTTTTTTGCATATATTTTAACATTTTCTGCAGAAAATATTTTTAAAGTACAGACATAAAAACTCTCTGATCTTTTCTAAAATATTGATAACTGTTTGAGCAGTTAATTTCGACATAATATTAATCTATAATATAGATCAAGAGGCTACTGTAGCGATTTTGTTACTGATAGCAAATGTACAAAAATTATTATAATTAGCTATTTTTTGCATATATTTTAACATTTTCTGCAGAAAATATTTTTAAAATACAGACACAAAAACTCTCTTTTCTAAAATATTGATAACTGTTTGAACAGTTAATTTCGACATAATATTTCGACAAAATAATAACAATATGATGAATCATCTTAGCAGCATTTGCCAAATTAAATGTGGTTAGAAATTGTAGTTAAGAAAAATATCTTAGCAGTGTTTTAAAAATGTAATTATGCACATATAAAAATGTACAATTAATCCTAAATTATAATGTAAAAATGTAACATAAAATATTATATAAAATATTCAGCATGCCTAAATTAAAAATTTTAAAGTTAAACGGCTTTTGGAGTGAGAATGAACCGATTATTCGTGAAATGTTTGTCAAAAATTTGAAAGTAATCAGATAATATATCCTGATTTGTTTCTTCAATATGCTGCCGGCGTTTTATTTATTGTATTTTTAAAAGAAAGTGAATTATAAAATATTTACATTTTAAATCAAATTTGTATACTTTTTAATAAATTATATCATTTAGAAATTTTATTCTAACTCGTGCGCGCGTGCGCGAAGCTGATGCATTATGGCGAATCATTTTTTAACGTAATTATTGCAAAATTTTTTATCGGTTCATGATGTCATTATTGCGCTATGTTTTCACAATTTGCTTATCGAGAAGTGCAACATATAATAAGCTGAGCGGTAAGTGATTATTGCAATATGTATTATAAGCGCGTTATGTCGACAGACCTCATGCTTTTTTTATGGGTTTTGAACGATACACGGAGAAAATTTTATATTTAAAATTACTATAATGTAGTAGTAGCTGCGGACATCATGTAAATTATAAGTTTAAATGCTATAGTTATTTTTTTAAAAACAATAATGCAACGTAATTTTTACATTTTTTCATATTAAAATTTTTTCTTAGAAAATCGCAACTTGTTGAATAAAAATTAGTATTGTAAAGATAAGTAAAAAATATATACCTAGGAAATTTTGTTTGCGTACCATAGTAAAAATTAACAGTTTTCATGTTAGAATATGGCTTAAGCACTGGTTTAACAAAATAATTACTTTATTTATTATAATTATGTGATAAAAATTAGTATTACCATAGTAAAAGTTATGTCGGAATCATGTTGTGACGGTCCATCGGAAATACTAGACATAGTAAAATGTAATTTAAAATTGTATTAAAACTTAATATAAAATTTTCTCCGTGCGGTTTTTAAATGCAAAATAAGTCAACATATAAGTACATGTTGGGTCTAGGTTCCAGTCGCCGCTTTGTTGATTATTAGCACCATTTCCATTAGTGGGAGCTATCGATTCCTATATACCTGTAATACCGCCAATAACTCGCATAATTTGATAATTGGACATCTAATGATTGGCTCGCTTTAATAGCGAGAATTATCAAGAATTTTAGCTGGATGAAGGTTCAAATTGTTGAGAAGACCTTTAATGTCTCAACGAATTTACATATCACTATGGTTGAAGCATTAGACTAAGAGGCAAACGGAAAAGGCGCGTACTCCATTATATAAGGTGGATCCGGATACAGCGACGTCACCTTGAGGTTTAAAAATCAGAGAAGTTATGGTTTTGAAACAACTTCGTTGTTACTGTATATGTTAAATATGATTCGTAACCTTAATTAACATAATGGAAGTAATTATTCCTATGATTGATGTAACAATTGCTGGATGTAATTAAGATAAAAAAATAAAATAAGCAATCTTAACAGCTATATCAATTTGTGTTTTGAACTATTCATTATTGTACACTGACACTATTGTGACTAAAAGAAGATATGTTACGGAATATTTTTGAACTTAGTTATTTCATGTATATTGTACATGCAGGCTTGCTTCAAGTAGGTGTGTAAGTTGTGCACCGCAAGAGCGCACAACTAATAGCGTTTTTCACTGGCAGAGCTGGTACGCACTCAGTGCACTTTAAAGCCGTTATACACAAATCGATGCAAAGACGTACGTTTAATAATAATATAGAAACGAATTAAACCGTGAAATCCTCAATATATTTTATTGTGGTATTTGATAAAATATACATTGGGTATTTTATTAATTGAGATATCTCACTTTTTTACATTTAGATTAGGTTAGTGTCCAACAATTTCAATTTGCACTGAGTGCCAGTTCTGCCAATAAAAAACGCTATAACAAGGGGGCCGCCAAAAGAGGGTGCAAAAAAAATTTAATTAATTCCTGAGTACTAACATCAATTGCCTTGATGAAAATAAAAATCGGAGCATAAATAGAATTAGATAGAATAAATAGAAATAGATGTAAGAGAAGAGTGACAGAGGCATAAACGAAAATTCTGGGTAGAATAAAGGTACAACATAATGTAAAAGAAATATTTGAAGAAATAAACGTCTCTTTTACATTTCATTGTTCCAATTTATGCCTTGTAGAAACTTTGCTTATGTTTCTGTCACCTTTCCTTTATATTCGATTTATGCTCTAATCTTTATTTTTGTTAGGGCTTACTTTTGACAGATTTAATTTGACATATATATGTACATATACAGGGTGTCCCACACAAAAAGATCGGGACACCTAATTATCTCGGAAAATATAAGTTTTACAGAAAAGTGTTCCAGACAAAAGTTGTAGGGTTCAAAAACATCTATTTATTGATCTTATCAATTTGATCTTGGATGGCGTCGCCAAGGTCAAGGTCACATTGATTTTTTTTAAATGGAACATCCTATTTTTGATTCCAGAATCTAATAGTTGGTGTCGAGAGCTTTCCAAAACGCTATAAGAAAACATTTTTTCATTGTACTTTTGGGTTATGATGCTTGAAAGTTATAGTATTGCCGGCATTAGCATTACGCAAGGTGTTCAACGGACGGCTAAAACTTCTTGAATGTTGTTCTGAATCATGTCCTACATAATATATTCGTTGATCAAGGTCATTGGAGATTGATTCTCTTATTTTCATTTTCACCCAAAGTCAAACTGATAAAATTAGTAAATAGATCTTTTGAACCCTACAATTTTTGTCTGAAACATTTTTTTATAAAACATATTTTCCCAGACATCTAGGTGTCTCGACTTTTTTGGGAATATTCGTTGTTTCTATACATATATGTATCGATTATTGCGAAGAATATTCCTAGTCAGAAACAGTTCCTTAAAAAGACGTCGTTTCGAGGAACTGTTTCTGACTAGGATTCACTAAGGCACGGTAGTCTAAGACTTAAGACGCTCGTACGAAATACAAGAGATCCGGGTTCGACTTCCGGCCGAGATAATATTTTTTGCAATAAATTTATTTATAGTTTTTAATCACATTAACATCTTTTTAATATGATGCCTGATTGAGCATTAAATTATTAAAAATTGCTTATCAATTTAATTTAATTTGTGATATTACAGTTGTTTAATTGCGTTTATAAGTCCGGAAAACCAATTTGGTGCGCAATTCGAATGATTATAAATATGGAATATATGCATATATACACAGTGTCCGGAAAATCGACGCCAATACTTCGGGAAGTGATTTGGGAGCCAAAAAGGAGGAAAAAAAAACTATATATCAAAGAATTGGAAAGAATACGGGCGTTAGGAGTCAGGCGCAGAAGATGTCGCGTAAATAATACACTTATGAAGCTTGAAACTTCTTTATTCAACAAACACGCTTACATGTTTTGATTCATTTTTGAGCCTTCCTCTCTCTCTCTCAGAGCAAACACAACTAACATATATAATGTAAATGTTATCCTATCATGGTGAGCTCCCCTACATCGAGAATTTAAATGCTAGAATTAAACAAAAAGAAAGAAAAGGAAAATGAAAAAGCTATATAAACATATAGATCCGGAAATAAGTCGTTTCCGAGTTATAACCATTTTTATGTTAAAAAATTGAAATTTATTTTTCATAATTACAATCATAATTTATTTTACAGTGTTTCAACATAAATAATTACATGTTTAATTAAAAAATTTTTTTACTTTTTATTTTTTAATTTTCCGGTATTTGTAAATATGGTTACTGCATTATTTTTAGATAAACATAAACAAGTTAAGTACAATTTAATGAAATGTAACAGATTAAATGAAATGTCCAAAATGACCACCTTCAGCACGAATGCAAGTCCCTATTCTTCTATCAAAAAAATTCCGAACTCTTTGAAAAACAGTTAGATCCCTCCTTATTTCTTCCAATCCATGGATTATTCTTTGTCTTAAGTCAGCAATATTATTGGGCGCATTTCTGTAAACAAGTGACTTTACGTGACTCCATAGATAGAAATCAAGTAGATTCATATCTCATGATCTTGGGGGCTAGCCAATCGGACCTCCACGCCCTATTCATCTCTGGCCATAATTTCGATTCAAATGATCTCTGGCTACACGGCTAAAATGCGCAGGTGCACCGTCATGCATGAACCACATGTGTTTTGACGTATTATTAAAGGGATGTTTTCAAGAAAGTGGCCTAACTCTTCTCTAAAAAATCATACATAATTCTGACCATTTAATCTCTCTTCAAAGAAATAAGGCTCTATAAATTTGTTACCAATAATACCCGCCCATACTGTGCAATTAAACTGTGGTTGATGCCTCCTTTGATTAATCTTTTTGGAATTTTCTACAGCCCAATTGATGAAAATTGTGGTAGTTGAAAATTCCATTTCTGTCAAAGCCTGTTTTGACAGTAAATAGAATATTTTCACAAAAATTCGGATTCTCATCTATTTTGTTTACAATCAATTGCAAAATAAATTATGATTGTAATTATAAAGAATAAATTTCAATTTTTTAACATAAAAATGGTTATAACTCGGAAACGACTTACTTCCGGACCTATGTTTATATAGCTTCTTTTCCTCCCTTTTCCAAATAACTTCCCGAAGTATTGGCCTCGATTTTCTAGACACCCTGTATATATAGTATATACAGGATGTTCAAAAAGTAACGACAAATCTTGCGCACAAGGGCAGAATGGACTAAACCGAGAAGAAAAGTCCTCTACCATTTTGGAATTTTCGCAATAGTTAAAAATAAATATGTTAAACAAGGACTCTCTCTCCTTAAAAAACAAAAAACAACATAAATTTGGGCTAATGACAGTCAGCGTGAACGGAAGTGCGCAATAAATCTTTTACAAATAATTTTGTTAATCCATACGATGTGTTGATATTATCTTCATTTGAAATCTTGAAATCTTGAACGTTTCGATTCTCTTTGGAATCTTCATCAGCAATCTTCTTAATCCATACCAGATTTCGCGAACGTTCGATGTAGAGTCACTCGCAGGTTGCTGAAACTGTAGTGTTATCTGTTTAAATTCATATGCATAACATATGAAATTCAACCAATAAAGTAACGAGTAACTCACTCACACGATCGCCAAATCTCATCTTGAAACTTTGGATAATATATTAATATTCACAACTAAACATATTTTATAATACATTTTATGTGTTTGAACTCCGTCCAATTTATCTGGAGTGAGACGAATATGTCTAAAGAGACGTTAAAATTGACAAAGGATCGATGGAAAACAATAAATCATAATAAATATAAAATATAAAGACAGTATATTCGTATTAAGTTACTGATTTTAACCTATATGGCGTATGTATCATATTTAACATATGTAATGTCATGTCATAGATATAATAAATATAATAACAGAAAATTATTGTAATAGTTTAAAACATAATTTAATACAAGAGTTGAAGCGTCAAAACGAAAATCTAGATTAACTTAGGGAAGTATTCAGTTTAGTCTCCACAGAACTGCGTTTAGAGAATAAATATTTTAGTCTTGTGGAAATTGTTCCAAAAATAAATTCCACCGGATAATCATTTTTTAATAATGTGTTAATTATGAATCTAATGTTTTTTTGATGGAACTCAGGATCTGAAAGTAGTATCGCTCTATCAGTCATGCTCATCACTATGCTTTTTTTATGAGCCATGAGATGTGCAGATAAATAATTCAAGTATCTACATGAAAAAGTTGGTTTGTGATATCAGTCAAATTCTAAACTGTTTCTATTTTTAATGATCGTTATGTCTAGAAAATTTATTCTGTTATCACCAACCTCCAACGTGAATTGTAGTCTGTTGTGAAATGAGTTGAACGTTGTTACTACAGAATCTAAGTCGGAAGGAATTACCGTTACGTATCATCAACGTATCTGATATAAAAAGATAAACCTACACCTATGATCTTAAGCGCCTCGGCCTCCAAATCTCGCAGTACAAGGTCAACAATGATAGGAGAGAGAGGCGACCCCATCGGAGTTCCGCGATTTTGTTTATAAAACTCATCATTAAAGTTAAAAACCATCGACTTCAACTGTCGAAATCTAGTATGGGTTAAGAAGATTGCTGATGAAGATTCCAAAGAGAATCGAAACGTTCAAGATTTCAAGATTTCAAATAAAGATGATATCAACACATCGTATGGATTAACAAATTATTTGTAAAAGATTTATTGCGCATCTCCGTTCGCGCGCTGAGTCTCATTAGCCCAGATTTCAGTGGTTTTTTGCAATAGTTAAAATTGCTGACAATTAATCTTCAATAATTTTTTACTCAAATACTATCAACTTTACAGAAAAATTGCAAGAGACAAAAATTGTTTATTTTCTTCTCATAGAGCTCTAAAATTTTTTTATAATTTTTTAATAATTTTTTAAGACGTATTTTCTCATGTCGGTAAAAATATGAAAATGCAGTACTAAAGTTGATAAAAAATTCTAAAAAAATTCTTAGAACTCTATGAGAAGAAAATAAACAATTTTTGACTCTTACAGTTTTTCTGTAAAGTTGATCGTATTTGAGTAAAAAATGATTGAAGACCATTTTTCAACAACTTTTAATAATTAATATCTTGTTAACTAATGCAAAAATTGTAAAATGGTAGAGGACTTTTTTTCTCAGTTTAGTCAATTCTGCTCTTGTGCGAAAAATTTATCGCTACTGTTGGAACACCCTGTATATAATTCACATTGAATTATTTAAGCATTAAAGATCCAACTTCGACTGGTAAAGGCTTCTATTTTATCGATTATGTTAATATGTGTCTCTTTAAAATTCTCAATCATCTCCTCTACATAAATTTATATGTTTATGAATTTAGGTAGAGAAGATGGTGGTATATTACGACCTCTCCATTTACATTTTATACAATAACTTGGTTGATAATCAAAATTCAAATTTAAAACTTATTGATTATATTCGTCAAAGTGTTGTTCAGTCGATTCTAAACTCAAATTCACGAAACCTTTATTACATAGGACATTATTTATAAAAATGTGGCGACACTGCATTAATGATTCGAAGAGAAACAGGGATGGTAATTTGGGCTCCTACAAAAATAAATTTTAAAAACTGGTTTTATTTATAAAAAACACAGTGTTTGATTATAAAATTAACAAAAAAGTAAAATCATTACTAAGACTTAAGACACGACCGTATATATATATATGAATACATCTAATACGATAGAGAACGCCATCACGGTCGAAGTTAGATGTTCGAATAATAAAGAAGTAAAACATTTAAAATGTATGCAAATAAATATATATACATACAGATAACTTCTGCATATAAACTGTTCAGTATTAAAAATCTTAAAAGTGCTTAAAAGATGTATTTAATATAAATTATAGTTTAACAGTAGAGCTACAATCGATTATCAAATAATTATTTTAATATAAAACCCTCAAAAAGAAGGCCGTGAGTAATCAATATGCGTAGAGGACCACATTAGCGAAATGCCATGTTATTGTTTAAATTTGCATAACTCAAAATATATACAATCAAATAAAATATTAAATAGCAAACAGCACACTCAAATATACATGTATTCGTGTGATAACACGCTCAAGTTTAAAAAAAATGTGGAAGTAGATGTAATTAAATGCTAAAATGTACCTCAGAAATATTTCGAAACATTTCGAAATATTTGAAAGTAAAAATGCGTTATTAATAAGTGCTGGCTATTGAGTATTGGCATATTAGCATCATAGTGTAACGGTGAGCTACTGATCAAATAATTATATAAGTAATCATTAGGATTCGCTATAGATGCACAGTTTTCAGTTCTGTAAATTGTGCATCTATCAAGTATCGAATGTATTATTACTACAAATATTTCCATATGCCTCGGTAGATGAATTAATAAGACGTCCGGAATGAAGAAGATCCATATTCAAATCTCAGCTGAAGTAATATTCTTTGCAATAATATCTTTGTAGTGTTTTAAAATGCTTATATTTGCATTATTTAATTAATGATCAATGTAATTTGTGATGTTATTTCTAGCTTCAGTTTATGATTGCGTTTCAAGTCCTACAAACCGAATCAATATACAATTTATAAAACTGAGAAATAATATATATTTAAATTTGCGAAACGTTATCAAATACCAAGATCTGCTTTGATAAAAAATTGAATTATTTCTCTCTTATTTGATTTATTCTTGTCAATTTAAATTTTCCTTATAAATATAAACAAATAAGCTAGTCGTATGTGATACATTTTAATAACACATCAAGTGATAGTATTCTATAAAAAAAAAATAGGGTTTAACAGACTTAAACGAACATTAGTGCTCTTTTGTTTATGCATCAGAGTAATACTTTATAAAATGTTTAATGGAACATGCAGTTTTCGTGACACGCTTTTATGCAATTTAAATCTTTATCGCAAGTCATAAACCATGTATGTTACACAAGTTGCTTATCTGTATAATTATATGTTGTAATAGACGATGCAAAGCAAATCACGACGCTGTAAGATCTACCTGTAATTATTGTTAAAGAATCGTTTTAACCGTGACAGTTGACACTATACCGAGTTAATTTCATATGGCAAAATTGCGCCATTTGCAATTACGCGCGCGTAGGCTCACATTCGTATCTCGGGGCGACCCGGAATGCCCCATTGCAACGAAGTGCATCTACTGAACTGTGTTCCAGTTCGTTGTTTCGCAAACGTGGCTGCCCGTAACCTATCGCATCGGATCGTTTCAAGCGACGTGACGAGATTTCTCATCGATTGCCCCGAAGGTGTCGCTCACCAAGTACCTATCATTCTCAATCGCGAACGATTAATAAATAGAAATCATCGGGCAAAGATGCAGATCGATCAAAGATTTTCTGTCAAGAAATATTAATTAAGGGTTTTCGTTCGAAAAAGTATGTACCAAAGGTGATTGCATGTATAGATGTGTAAATTAAACATGGATTATCGAGCAGATATATACATAATACCTCTGCCGCCGTCATTAGGTATTCTACGGTAATCCATTTCTGATTATTAATCAATATACGGGACGATATCGGGATCGTATTTTTTCCTTTTTTTTACAATCCTGACATTCTAGAGCACAGTGATCTATTTGAGAGACTCTTAAGAAAGATCGAATGATCTTGGAAGCTTCGCGGCATCAGAATAGAGATTTCTGTGTAATCCAGATTTACCCCAGATGGACAATCATATAAGCTATAAATTCTCATAGGGTAAACTCGGGTATGATGGCCATAGTTTTTTAAAATTCAAAAAACATACATTTATTCTTGTTACTTTTTAACATAATATTAAGAAAGATAGCCATAGTATTTATAAATAAATAGTGAAAATAAAAGTATTAATTATAGATCACATTGCAATTTACGTACCTTTATTCTGTATGTAATGTTGATTATGGCAGCTTAACTGTAATTTATTAGACATTATAACAGTTTTTAGCAGACACGTGTAAAATTTTACAGATAGTCGAAAGAAAAAATATTAGATAATATTTATAATATTAAAAATAGGAAAAAATCAAGGGCTAATGAGAGTAAAATTCGCTGTAGACGTTTGCGATGAATTGAGAATTTATTCCATATTACTCTGTTCAGACGTTTCGGCCTTCCTTCGAGCCATCTTCAGTGTATCCGAACTATACAGTCATATTAATTTTCATAGCTAAACTGGAGAGTGACCACTCGTTCCATCTTCTTCAAATCGTGACACAAGATTGATAAAGCTAGTGGCAACGATCAACGATGTATTCTATGTGTGAAGAAAAAATAATTGTTACCTCGATGTGTCAATAAAAAAAATTATAAGCGACCAGTGAATCACTCACCCGCATAGCCATGTAACAAATAATCCAAAATTAACAACAAATACCACACATTTAACAACCGTCAACAATAAATAAAATTTTCGCAGTGTGTCATTATTAAATTAATTTTTAAATCAAATTATATCGAGAAACGTGGTATGTCATGTTAACAGACTAATGATCGACAAGCGAATAAGTCAAAACGAAAAGCGTTTGAAATACAAGCATGAAACATACGTAAGTCAACCTTCACGAAATTACACATTGAACAAGTCAAAAAACACAACATGTAGAATCACACCAAGCATAAACCACAAAAGATAAAGGCAGATAACATACTAATGCCAATATTCAATTTAGATCATTAAGAATCGATATGTATGCATGATGTAAAAATTCGGTGTCGGACTGTGAATTCAAACCATTTTTCTGTAATTGTATGTGAACCATTTCGGCAATTCGTCGTTTGTATAAAAATCTTTCATTATCCATAATTTCCACATTGTCCCAATCAAAATCATGGTTAAAATTCAATCTATGCTCAGTGATAACTGAATGATTGCTATTAGTTTTTCGGATGTCATTTCGGTGTTCTGTGATTCTCGTCTTCACTGTTCTTTTTGTCTGCCCGACGTATGATGCGTCGCAATCATTGCAGTTAATCTTATACACTACATTTCTTTTTGCCAAAATAGGCACTGGATCTTTATATGTTTTTATAAAACAATTGAATTTATTAAGACTAAAAAACGCAAGATTAACGTTAAAATCCTTAATTATATTTCTGAATTTGTCCGAAACCTTCGTCACATAAGGAAACAAGAACCACATCTTTCTTGTGTCATCTGTACAAAATTCGTTCTCAATATTTTGTTTCAACGTTTTCCCATGTAACAAAGATCTAAGACGTTCACTTATTACATTGAATATAATTTATAATATTGTTATTTTGAACACTGTACTCATATGAACTACTGTAAATATTGATTATATCTTTAAGAATGACTATAAAAATGCACTATTTATCATATCAATTATTGGAGACGGCCTATGGCCATCTTTTCCGTATGGCCATAATACCCTAGTTTACCCTAACGTAAATTAACGTGATATTACAAATTGCAAATATCATGCTCATCAATCGTAATGAACAGAATGTTTAAAATAATGACGCTATTCAGCATCTATTTTTTGTAATACAATATATTTAATGCAAGTTAGAATATATCGATATTCTAACTACTTAATTGAGCGTTGAACGTGCTCAGCGTATAATCACTTAATTTAACATTTCTCCAGAGCAGTAAATTGTGTTCTAGTTACTGCGAATTATTCAGCAACGTATGTCTACCAGCACAAAAGCAACATCAGGTTTTTATGGTCAATAGCCACTAGCATTAATCAAGCTTAGCTGTTGATCACACGTCGTGTCAACGACCTCCAATGACGAGGATGAAAGTGGTTCCCGTTTTGATTTTATATATGAAACGGCAGCATGATGTAAGCTTAATCTTAACTCGATAGAAATATGACCTAATTCTATTGACTGACGTTTACGCCTAATTATTTGCACTTGCGAAAAGGAAATTGCATCAAAATGAAAATCACATGCAATTTCTTTTATGATTTATTATACGATCGATTACACAATTAAAAATTGAAATAAAAACGAACAAAATTTAAATAAATATTTAAAATTATTAAAATAATTAAAATATATATATGTATATTTGTATAGAAAACAGATTTTTTATAATATTGTATTAAATGTTTTATTTAAATAAGAACTTTATTGAAGTAATTGATGAAATAAAATCTATTAAGTATTGCATAATATAAATGAGCGCGCCTGTATGCTATTTGGAATGTCTGCCATGTTTTAGCAAAGAATCGAGGGTCAACTAACGACCTCGAGTCTACGAAAAGTTTCACTTTCTTTGGTGATAGAAAGTGACTATGGCCTTCGGCGCTATCTTGTAATCCTCAGCTGACTGCTGGATTTTACATATTTAATTTATTTTTGCAAACTAATAGAAAATTATTTTATATTCTTATTTATGCTTTTTTCTACTATTTTTACAAATTAATTTATTTAAATTTCTTTCTTTTTTTTTTTTAAATTTTTTTTTTATATATATATATATATATATATATATACAAAAAGCAAAGTAGTAAAGACTTTATTCGAACGAAGCGGGTCTTGCTGTTTCATTATTTTCAGTTTGTACTTTGATTATTATAATTCGTACGCATTGATGTTTAGTTCATTGCTACATTAAATTTTCTAAAAGCTGCTGCTTCATCGTAAGCTAAGTTCACGATTTTTATGATCATTTGTCAATGTTACAATAATATTACCATAGCGAAGAAGCGTGACAGCCTTGAGCTCTTTGGCACTGCCGGAAAATGATCTTCCGTATAATCCTGGAAGGACTCATAGGTCAGATGAAGTGAAACGTGCTTTCACTTGAAGCAGCAATCGAGAGAATTAATGCGACACGATCTTTCGGAACAAAATGAAAGCTTAACAAAATTAAAAACAATAATAGATTTCTCTTTTTCTAGAATCGCGACTTTTTTTACTCGTTAATTGTGATGTGCTCGTAAAATATGTCTCAAGTCTGAACGTGGCTTATCTTTTTTATTTATATACTAAAAATGTACTAAATTTTAATAAATATTTATTTAAATAGTTTTAAGTAAATATTTACTAAATGAAAACGTATTTTTTTATTCAACTGAGAATCATTAATTTGATTTAACCATCAATTTGTTATTGAGTAAATATTTACTTAATGTAAATGTTTACTTATTAATAATATTTAAAGAAATGATGAGAAAGATGCATTAAGATTTAATAAATTTTTCTCAGTGCATTATTAGATTACGCAATTAAAACAAAATATATTTTGATAACGAAAGTCTCTACAAGATTATAATATGTACATATTTATCAATAAAAGAAAAAAATTATTTAAATATAAAGTAAATAACAAAAAATTATTTTATTAAAAGATATTGTTTATTAAAAGAATTATTAAACAGCTAACGAACTACCTCGAGCTTATCGCATCTTCCTGTTTATGATCTTTCAAATATATGTTAATGATATACGTAATATTCAGGAAACGAAAAGGCTGATTAAGAATTTTCACTTCCGTTGATATAACGGCTTCGGTCGGACCTTGCGTTTTATAATTTATATGCAATCATTATTGAAGTGAAATCGTCGGACGCAGACGTATCGATTAGCAGAATCTGCGCGATTATTGCATGATGCAAGTATGATTCTATGCAGACCAAAAGAAATGTTGCGAAACTTCTGTTGGAAGTGTGTCGGCTTTAGAGTCTGGAGGTTGATTTGAGGGACAAAGGCCGAATTTTTTGAATGTGATGAGCGAAAGATTTTAGTATCGCACACGAAGACTTTCACCGGCTATTTCGAAAAAGTCAAGTGTCAATTTGTTACTAGTTGCAAGCAATTAAAACGATATTTATGCAATGTTACGAGCACAGGTCCGCATCTTGGCTGCATTATATACTATATACTATTAGTAAATTTCACGAACCATTAAAGCAGCTATTATGCGCCTCGCGTGCACGATGTCAAACGATATTTCCTCGTATATACGACTCGTTGAATCGTTAAAAGAGATGTAAAGTAGAGTGATAGAGAAAACAAGGTGGACAAATGGGAGCACAGAATACTGAGTTTACGCGAATTACGTAAACTTGTCCATCCATAATAACACCAGGGAGACGTTTGACCTGTCGGTTATATTTTAGAGGTGACAAAGACAGAGCTAGGAAACGATAGGAGAGAAAGAGTAGACAATTTTAGAGAAACCGTGCTCTAATGTCGTAAAACGCTTCGTTGAAAGTGTCTCGGGTTATGCAAATTATTGGTTTCTCGATAGGCTTTTTATGAGAACAAGTAAAATTCTGAAGATCGATGTTTTCGCGAAACTGGTCTCCTGTGCAATGTGGAGTTCGAATCGCTTACAGGGATCATTAAATTATTGTCTCGGTTATGATTAATAGCCACGTCAACAATGTGAAAGGGATGCAAGTACAAACTATGAACATGGCTTCCTAATAAAAATAAATTGTTAATAACATCGTTTAGAGACAATCACGTAACACGTAACTCATCGTATATCCGAAACATAACGTATATCCGGGATAGACATATTTAATGCTTATCTCGTAAAGCCTACCTGTATAATCTCGCTATATAATCTACACTTATCGTTTCATACAGGTTTAGTCTAATTTTTTCTCCATTAGCTATACGCGTACGTTGCTTAATCAAGTATTACAAGAGGTCAAATATTATAGAAAAAAGTTGCCGATACCGATATAGGTTTCCTAAATAGACATTCCCTTATTTCTCGGAAACTGTTGCATTTTATTAATAATAATAGAAAAACATGATTTGTTTAAATGATTAAAGAAGTAAAACTCATAATTTGTATATATTTATGGCTTGTTTCTATAAAATATATTTATGGCTTGTTTATATAAAATCAGCAAAAAACGAATTCTACAAATGCGAAAAAAATTCTTACAATTTTCTTTTATGAAGTTTGAATAATGGTGGCTATATTATTCATAATATTACAGCGTTTTATATGTTTGTAGTTTCCTAAATCAATTTTATCTATATATTTCTTCTCTTATTTTATTCATAATACGGTTATAAATATAAAATCGGGATTCAACGTAATCGGGGTTCAAACTGACGTATCTATCTATAAGATAGACCATGAGCTAACGTAATCTTTATAGTGTTGTGTTATAGTGTCAAATAGCCCTATCGGAGCTGAAATTGTGTATTTGTGGCAAAACCCTAAATAAAACAAAACTGTTGCGTAACATGTTCGCATCTTGCAGAACAGCATAAAGTATGCATATAAATGAACAAAAAAGGTTTTATATCAAAGTGAAAAAATTCCAGAAAATCTTATATATCTCACTTAATCACTTGTAGGTATTTTTACATATGATCCCTGTGAAAGAAAAAAAATAGGAATATGTGACATTACTGCCTACTGTTCTTTAGTTTTGGAACCAATTTTGTCAGATGCTCATTTTTATTTATCTTATATATGAAAAAGTTAATTGTTGCAAAATTGTAAATAGTATTATAAAAACTACTATGTTATCTAATGATAGAAGACACTTTCTAGTTTTATTTATATTTCTAAAATTTTATTTTTAGTTTTTGATTAAGAAATATTGTTCAAAAACGAAATGGGTATGTCGATATCGACGACTTTTCTGTATACACAGATTTTACCTAATTTTTAAACTTACTCCTCCCTCCCCCCTAATTCATGAGCAAGTAACATGATACAATATTTAAATATTCGTGAGAAATTTGCATCGAAAGTTTCTCATATGTCTTTTTTTTTATGTCCATTATTACAAAATGTGCGATTAATTAACGTTAATACTCGTTTTACTTAATGTGTAAATTAATACTAATCGATTCTCTCTCAACTTATATTCTTCATCTTTTTCTAGTCCTTAGAACTAAAAAGAAATAAAGAGTAAGTTGGACATAGATTAATTATGATAAGAGATTTACATTGATGAATATGAATATAAGTGAATAATTAGGCAACACATGTAGTAGAAAAATTATTATTTAAAAAATGATATCATTATTTTAATGCAAATTTTAATGCCTGCAACCATGCTAATAATATTGATTTATTTAATTAAAAATTCCAAAACATTCAATACAAATTTTTCACGGCTGCTCAAATATTACGTCATACCTATGAAAATTAGTGGGGGTAATTTTAAAATATATTTAATTAATAAACGATAATGCTAGGCTCAAAAGATTAAATCAATAATAAAAATAATGCCGATATGAGCCGACACTGTATGTTCATGTGTAAAAAACTTTATTCGAAGAATTTACAATCATTGGTAAACGTTTCGACCTTCGTTTCGAATCCTCATCGGTATAAAAATGTAATAAACGCAATTACTAATAAAATAAGACTAAATTGAAGAATGTGTCCAATATTCAAGTTATGTTGTACATCAAATTGTCTGATTTGCTAAATAAAACAAATATATAGAAACAGACTACATAATAAGTTCCAACAATTAAATAACCAAGACCATACTCAACGAACGATTGACAAAAATAATAATAATGAGATACAGAGATTCTTCACGATGCCTTTTATACCATATATATCTGATAAAATAAAAAACTTTGTTAATAAAGTACCTGGAGTCATGGCTTATAGGAGTATTAACAAATTAAAACAATTCATTAGGGTTCAAAAAGATCCCCTTCCAAAGTTTTCTCACTCTAATGTAGTATACAAAATAGACTGCAAAAACTGCAATGCATCCTATGTAGGTCAGACTAAGAGGTGTTTAAAGACAGGTCTTTTATCGGAGCATAGATGTCACATTAACAGGAACACGACCCAATCCTCGGTGATTATTGATCATAGACTTGAGACATCTCACGAATTCGATTGGGAAAATGTCAGGATACTTGATGAGGAGAAAATTTTAAATAAAAGACTTATGTGTGTGTGTGTGTGTGTGTGTGTCTGAAATGATACATATTAAAAGACAGAAGCAGGATTTGAATTTACACAATGACACGTCATCTCTCGACCCACTATATGTAGAATTATTTAAGAATACGTAGAGCTTCCTCTCTTTTGGTATTTACAATTTTACTTTTATCAAACTTTACAATTTTATCTCAATCTTAGTTTGCCTGCGATTTTAACACTATTGACCAAATTAATATTTTTATACATTAGACTTACATTTTATAGTTTTATTGCAGTATTTTTGGTCATATTATAAAACTGATACTTGATTTAATTTAATTTTTTGTATTTTCTTATTAAAAACCTGATATAAGTTTTCGTTCTCATATTTATGTACTAATTTACTATGTAGGATAAGGTCACAAATTATTTTTATCATAATTTGCGTCAGAATTAAAAAAATTTATAATCTTAATATGTTATCTCTCTACAAACTAATTTCTGTTTTTACTGTACCGATATTATTGGTTTGTTTTTAACCGTGACTGTACCGATATCATTGGTTTGTTTTTAACTGTGACTTTGTTCTTAATTTGGCATATTTAGCCTTATCGTCACATTCGGTGGCTAACATCTAAACCAACAATGTCATTGTTACTCTCTTACTATGTAAGTTTCTTGTATATAATTTTCTTAATAAATTTAATAGTGACTATTATTTCAATAAAAAACTGTTTTCATGTAGTGGAATTGCCAATTTGATAGCGGAGTTATTGTTGATGAGACTTTTGATTTGTCCTATTCAGCGTTACATGTAAGTGACATAAACTTTTCTCTTAAAAACTCTCAACAATATAATAATAAAATATATATTTGTTATATTTAGCAAATTAGACAATTTGATGTACAACATAACTTGAATATTGGACACACTCTTCAATTTACGTTACTCTTATTTTATTAGTAATTGGGTTTATTACATTTTTGTACTGATGAGGATCCGAAACGAGGGTCGAAACGTTTACCAATGATTGTAAAAATTCTTCGAATAAAGTTTTTCACACATGAACATCCAGTGTCGGCTCATATAGGCATTATTTTTATTATTGATTAAAATATATTTAAAGTAACTAAGTTAGACAAAATTTGTGTGTATTACTATTATTTGGCCCTTCCTTTGTTAGTCCTGCAAGATATCATAAAGTTTAGATATGTAGAAAAAGAAATTGCGTTCAAGATTGCGAGGTGCTCCTTTTTGTCCCTTTCTTTCGGATATCCAGTTGTTGTGCATATGATTCAGACATGCGTAGACCCGGATATGCGATACCAGATCTAGGTAATGCGTAAGTGTCGCTCGTATATGCAAGCAATAAGTTTTTTAAGTGCTCTTTAATATGCCTTTACCTTTTATATACCTTGTACATGCTCCGAATAAAATAAATACAGGATTTCTTTCCGCATAAAAGAGCTACCATTTCCTCCTCGATGAATATAAAATATTACGATTACATCGGTGCAGTATTTTCTAATTGAATGCATTTTTAATTAAGTTAAAACGAAATCAAATTTAAAACTTTTAATATTGATAATAATTATTAATAAAAATTATTGCAAATAAATAATAAAAGTAATTGCAAAAAATTTTGATTGAATAATTATGACTTATAATCGATGTTCTCACAATATTCTATTGTCAAAAGTACAAGCGACGATTTATTCATGCTTCTTACGTGGAATTACTTACAGTTTATCCATAAGATTGTTTACAGAAAACAACAATTTAAATAAAACAAAAATGAAAGTTTGAACGATGATGTTACACATGTCCTTGCGCGGTTAGATTATCCCGTAATAATTACATGAAAGGTGGTATACTCACATAATTTCAATTTTTTTTTTTTTTTAATGAGTTTGTTGTTACAAAATGACTACTAGGATTTATCAGAAAGGTCATAAGCCAATTCTATGACCGTGACATCAGCGTTAAACAAAGCCTTTCCAAAGAGACTGTATAAGAAAAATTAAGGAATAATGTTAACAACATTTACAGTTATGTCAAAATACTGTCCATCACGGAAGTAATCCTTTAAGAATCGATAAAGTAATAAATTGCAGGCAAAATGTGTAATTTAAATTTTCTTTATTGGCTGCCGTAAAACTTGTCTTCGTGTGAATGACACGTAAGGAGAGTTCGTAGATGGAGGTACAGCGTAAGAAGGTCTAGACGGTGGCGGTGGAGGCGGTGAATAAGGCGGATTTGTGGGTGGACCATACGTGGGTTTTTCCGGTTCCTCTGACGACTGTGAAGAACCGGCTGATAGACCAGCGCTAGAGCTCGACGATGTGCCGGACAGATTTGCGCTGGAAGTCGCCGACGTAGCTGACAATTTCAAGAAAGCCCCGAGGACTTCCTTCAGCGGCCCAGTTAGATCGCTACCACTCGGAGCTTCCTGCAAAGTAGATTAAGAAATCTCAAATATATGAGAAAAAAATTGCGGAAATGCTATTTTTTTGCACAAGCACAATAAAAATAAAATAGGAAACACTGTTTTTAATTTCAATTCAAAATTTTTTCGCAATTATTCAACGAGTGCACTTTAGATTTATAAGTATCTTAAATTCAAAATTGTGCCGTATATGTAAGAGGAAAATTGCTTACGGGTTTGCCGTAAGAATTATAACCGCCATAAGTTGTGGACGCATGGGACGTATCTCTGTTACCAGTGTAACCATTCTGACCATACCCAGCGTTACCATATTGATTGTAACCATAACTTTTGTGACCTTTGGAACCTGCGCTAGCACCAGCGAGCACACCTGTCACAATCGAGCTTACTAGAGATTTCACGTCCGATTCACTTGCCGAAGCGGCGCTTTCCTAAAATTTGAAAATAATAAAAAAGCATTAATTTAGTTTTGTAAAATACAATAAATAAAAAAAGAAGAAATTAATCAAGGTTACTTTAATTACTTTACTCTTCTTAAGCTTTATCAAATTTTTGTGTTATTATTATCATTATTTCTTTTATGTATATTATTTATATTCATTTTGTTAACTTATTCGATACTTTCATTTTTAAATATAATCTTTAATTTGCAAACTCAAAGTAATTAAAATTAATTTCAAGACAACATTATTACTGATACTTCGTCTGTTTTGCATTATTTGTATAGTGGTATGTGTTATACCTTTTGCTATATTCACATACTTTTTAATTAATGCACATTGATAAAGTTATTAATATTATTATTATCATTAATAAAAGTTGTTAAATAATTGTATAGAGGATAGTTTCATGATGCGTACTTTACTTAGCTTAGCAGTAATACCGGCGATAAGGCCTGACAACACTGATTGTCCATACGGTCCTTGTGGCTAAAATCAACGAATAAATATATAATACAAAGCATTAAGGCAATAACAAAACATTAATACAAAATTGCAATTGCAATATATTAGGTGTACAACTTTGCTTACGCCGTTTTCCTATAGATGGCTTTAGCGGTAAGTGGTGGTCGAAATAAATAGATCATAGACGTCATACAATAAACTTGGACATCTGTCAACATAACCCCATAAAAACATTAGTCGATTTGTGACTGCATCATAAAGTTATTCTCGATTGAAAATGTTAGTTTACGAGCCAAATTCTCGTCATTTGCGGAAGGTTTTAATTTTCTGCTTCAATATGAAGAAATCTGCGGCTGAGGCTCATCGATTGCTCTCAAATACTTATGGTGAGGCCGCTATTAGTGAAAGAACGTGTCGTGAGTGGTTTCAACGCTTCAAGAACGGTGATTTTGATGTCGAAGACCGGCATAGCGGTGGAAGAGAGAAGGTTTTCGAAGATGTAGAATTGGAGGCATTACTTAATCAAGACTCGTGTCAAAATCAAAAAGAATTGGCACGATCATTGGGAGTGACTCAACAAGCCATTTCAAAACGCCTCAAAGCCATGGGAATGATTCAGAAGCAAGGAAATTGGGTGCCGTATGAGTTGAAGCTGAGAGATGTTGAACGGCGTTTGTTTGCTTGTGAACAGCTGCTTGAAAGGCAAAGACGGAAGGGATTTCTGCATCGCATTGTGACTGGGGACGAAAAATGGGTTCATTACGATAACCCCAAGCACAGAAAATCATGAAGAGTTCCCGGCCATGCTTCCACGTCGACGGCCAAACTGAATATTCACGGCTCCAAGGTCATTCTCTGTATTTGATGGGACCAGCTCGGCGTAGTGTATTATGAGCTGTTTAAATCGACTGAAACAATCACAGGCGATCGGTATCGAACGCAATTGATGCGTTTGAGCCGAGCATTGAAAGACAAAAGGTCGCAATACACCGAGAGACACGATAAAGTGATTTTGCAGCATGACAATGCTCGACTCTATGTTGCGAAAGTGGTCAAGACATATTTGGAAACGTTGAAATGGGAAGTCCTACCCCACCCGCCGTATTCTCCAGATGTTGCTCCCTCTGACTATCACTTGTTTCGATCAATGGCACATGGTCTGGCTGACTAGTACTTCCGGTCTTATGAAGAAGTAAAAGATTGGATCGATTCGTGGATCGCCTCAAAAGATGACCAGTTTTTTCGACGCGGGATTTGTACGCTGCCCGAAAGATGGGAGAAAGTAATGGTCAGCGATGGACAATACTTTGAATCATAAATGCATAACCAGTTTTTTACAATAAAGCCTCGAATTTCGGAAAAAAACGGCGGAAGCAAAGTTGTACACCCATTATCATGTATGTATAAATATACGTACATAGAAATTAAAAAGGCTTACCTTACTTAAAGGTTCACCAGATGCTGCAAATACAGACGCCGATCCTTGTACGCCTTCGGGCTAAAAATTAAGTGAATATTAAAAAACGTTATGTATTAATAGTATAAAGGATCATCTACAATAGAGATCCGTAACCGCAACGTAACTGTAAGAAATCCGTAGATCACCGTAGAAGCGCTTCCGTAGCTCTTGAGATATTCAATTTTTTGAACTCTTACGGTTACGTTAACGAAAGTTAGGTTAGAGACTGTGAGCGAAGAACTGAGTTCTATTTTCTGCAGAGCGAATAAATTGTAATAATGCTTTATGAATCGGATAGGGTTTTAATCGATTTGGTTGAGAAGTGTAGTCACTTACATGATAAAAGCTGTCCTGACTATAAAGATCGTGTTAAAACACGGAATTCATGGCAGTCATTCGGGTAAACTTAAAAAGTTGCTCGTGGTCATTATTTTTAAGGAATTGAAAGAGAATATAAAAATGACCTTTTTGTTTACGCTCCAACAGCATTGGCCGAACCCAATATTTTCTTTTTCGAAACGTTTTCCTCTTTTTCCGCAATAATTGCTGCATTATTGCAACCAAATTATAAGCCAAAAAAGCTATATTTCTAATTCGCTCAACATCCATTATATAAAATTGAACTTTTGATTTAGTTATTATATCAAAACACAAAATTGAACTTTCGATTTAGTTGTAAAAACACAAATACTATGAAGCAAGTTAGAAATGACTCTTTTACGATTCGTTAAGTTACGGTTACGAACAGCCATTGTAGACTATACTGGGTGGATTTCTTACGTTACCGGTTACGGTTATGTTACGGTTACGAATTCCTATTGTACCTGCACCTTTAGTCTAATTGAAAATAAACTTGTTAATTTAATAGCAATATGAAAGAAACAAATAACTTTTTATTAAAACAAGAGCATGACGTATCTGTTTTATTAATATGCTGTTATTGAATTAACAAAATTATTTCCAATTAAACTGCTGTTAATCCTGTTAATAAACATCATTTCTTTCCGTATACTATTCGTTTGTATCTGCTTCTATATTCGCATAATAATCATATAGTTCTTCTTTCTGTTCATGCTCTACATATTTACGTAGTTAGAAAGTTTGTTTATAATTCTACATAGTTAAAAAATTTATGCTAAATTTAATACATTTCACGTTTTTATTTACTTTTCATTTGAATTTTTGTGGTAATTTAAGGCAAGATAAATATGGCAGAAAATAATACAAACGTTATGTAAAAGTTAACACAAAACATATAACACTTCGACACAAGTCGAAAACAAATTGTGTGGAATTTTTTCGATAAAATTTATATGTTAAATTAACACATATATTTACCTTTCATTCGTTTACTTAAAATTTATGTTTCGAAACTATATATTTTTATGTAATTTGTTCACATAAATCATAAATTGTATTAGTTTAACATTAAGAAATGTTAAATATCATTTCAACACAAAATATTTGAATAATTAAATATTTATATAATAAAAAATCACATTATATTAAATTAACATTTTACGTGTTAAAAATTCAACAAAAAAATTTTAACAAGGACCAGTTTTAATAAAAATGTTTTTTACTGTGTACAATTTCATAAGTAAAATTCTTACGCCACTACTGCTACGACTTAGCGGACCAAGCAAGGGGCCTGAAAGAGGTCCGCTCAACGGCGCTATCAACTGTATAATAGGTCCTAAAATAGCTCCAGAATCGCTGCCTTGTCCTTCTGGGCCCTGAAGAGATTGTTTTGACGTTTAATGTACAGATTTTGGAAAGTATTACTCTACAAATTTACCTCACTGAGCTTTTGGGAGAGTGGCAGTAGGACTGCTGGAATATCAACTCCGCCCTCCTCTTCCGGCTAGAAGACAAAGCATATTTTAACATTATATAATTAAATATCTAAGAATAATTTAGAAAGAACAGTGAAAAGTATTTTAATCTTACATCAGAGAGTCCTTCGAGAAGAGGAATTGCACCTTGAAGCACCTCTACTATATCAACGTCCGACTCCGGCTAAAAATAATCATTGTTTTTTTATACTGATTTTATCTTTAATATGGTCCCCCCCCCCCCCCCCCCCCCAAGAATGTTGTACAATCAGAATATAGAACACGAATATAAAAAAGTTATAAATGTTTTAACCGTACAATTATCAATGTGTACAAGTTTGTGCTTTCTTACATCACTAAGTTCTTCGAGAATTGGCGCAGCTAATGGTAATAATTCGATCAGAGCTTGTATAGATCCTCCCTCTTCTTCTTCATCTTCTTCCTGTGCTTCTGTTTGCGGTCCATCATCATCATCTTCGTCGTTTTCAATATCGTCGTTCTCATTGTCACCATTTCCATTATCGCCATTTCCATTAGCGCCGTTCCCATTATCGTCATTCTCATCATCATCCTCCTATGTAACATTTAACGTTATAATATTTATAGAATACATATTTTTGTAATAAATAAAAAATTATGAACTGCATACGTCCAGTTGCTGCGCTTGAAACGTTTCATTGCGTCTCCCACGATTAGGCGGCGTCTAAAATAAATAATTACATTTAATTATACGTTTTGAGTTTTGAGACTTCCATGGGTATTTCCTTTATGGAAGTTATGCAGTTTATTTACGGGTTATCTCCATGTCTAGATCAGGGTTGGTAAAAAACATGTTTTAAACGTATTTTAAACAGTTTAAAACATGCTTAATTGATGTTTTTAATATGTTTTAAATATGTTTTTTTCATAGTACTGTTCAAAGCATATTTGAAGCATTAAAAACATATTCAAGAAGAAACATAATATGTTTTATTCTTAAAAAAAAACATTAGTCTTTACCAACCCTGGTCTAGATACATCGTTAAATGCCAATGTTTCGTGAACATTGCAGTTTACTTCACTGGGACAAGAAGTTACTTGATATTTTGAAATATCAAGTTGTTTTTCGCATAGCGAAATCAGATTCCACCATGAATTGAAATACAATGTTCACGAAACGTTGGCATTTAACGATGTGATATAAGACACGAAGATAATCTGTAAATCGCATAACTTCTTTAAATTACATTTAATTAATTAGCAAAACGTTCTTTGCAAATAAATAAATTTTGTTACATCAGTTATTTTGTAAGCGTGCGATAGCCGAGATATAAATGTAATTATTCATAATACTGTTGCTTTATATTGAAGTGCAAAAAGTTACAATCATTAATTTAGCGCGTGAGTATTACATTCTTATTGACACGCAATCAAGGCTATTCCATCCATTTCGTCACTAAATCTATTTAATTATAAGATGGATTGAACAAGAGAGAATTCATCGTTGGCCCTCATTTGTGTAATAGGTCGTAATGGATCACCACCGTGACATTTTTATACATATTTATGAGTTAGAACGTGTCCTCGTAAGTTGAAAATATTGCGGCCAATGAAATTGATTGTAAATTTCAAATTTCACAACTTTTATTTACAGTTATTGCCATTCTCTTCTTTATTTATATCTTTTTAATATTAAGTGCATTTACAGTAATTTTAAATTTTGCAGTTATTTTTATAATTATTGTTTTATTTCTGTATATTATTTCTATTTTTTTCTGCGTATATATATATAAAGCTATAAAAACAATTATCTAAATTTATACATGTTAACGTAAGATATAAAAAAAGTTTTAAATGTAAGAGAAGTATAAATAATAAAATTAAAAGTACTTAATAAGTTTTAAAATTAAAATTAAAGTCGCAATAAATAAGTAAAATAAGAACATTTTAAGAATTGTTTATAGTTTGTCTCTTAAATGAAGATAAAAAAAAATTTTTTTTCTTTCAAGAATTATCCGTTTGCATGTAATTTTGATCTCAATTTTTTATAATGCTTTCGTAAAAATTACGACTAAATTCGACTTTTTATCATTATTATTATATTTTATAAAATTATTATATGACTACTACTTTTTTTAATTCAGTGACATATAGTTTTTCTTTTTAAGTACTATAGATTTATTTCACATGGAGTATCTTTTAAGTCGTAATATTCGCCTAATAAGTGCATAAGTTATTTAAATTAATATTAGATTTATGTGAATTCAAAATTATACTACTCGCGATTATCTATTCACCTCCTCGAAGGCTACTTGTATCTTCTGTGTGTTTGTTCCTTTCAAGATAGAGAGTACAGGCTTCGCGATGTTAATCTCGGTGCTATTTTTCGGCAGTTTCCGCAGAATACCCAACATCCTCAACAAATCCCCTAGTATTGCCGACTGTCGCTTTATGGACGATTTCTGCTTACTCGTATTTTTTTTCTTTGGGTTTTGCTTTTTTTGCTCATTTATATTCTGCTGTTTTTGTTCTTCTTTCTGTTTCCCCTTTTTCACTTTTCCTTCTGTTTTTGTTTCACTCGTTTCTGTGACGAAATCGTTGAAGACGACGTTTACTCGTTCGGAATTATTCGTAAGCGTATAGTCATTTTCGAAGTATGGCAGAAATTCGTTCGGAAAATTTCTAACTGCAGTGTAATCTTTCGATTGCATCATCGGAATCATCGTAGCTATCGGAAGTTCTTTAGCGATTGTAATTACTGCTTGGAATGGAAAAGTCAACAGAGGTTCACCTATATTATGCGACAAATTCAACCCAGTTAACTCATTATTCACAACAGTCGGCAGTGTCTGCTGTAACTCATCATTGTGGATGTGAAGATTTAAGGAATTCCTCGTAGTCTGAAGCTTCGCAGGCTCCTTGAAGTCAGAAATGTTCTTATCGATAGCGTTCTGATATGATTGAATGATATTGATTGGCGGTAATGGAAGATATGTGTTGGCGGGTGGTAAGAAAGCATCAAAATTCCCGAAGGTATCAATTTCACTTTGCTGAAAAGGATTGCCGATGTTGAAGTCCATGTATTGTCCAAAATCAGTTGGCCCATTTATATTCGAAGTAGAAAGACTAGACGGATCCTGTGAAATGGACGATGTCGTTTGCATCGCTCCTATGGGCAAAGGATAAGCGATCACTTTGTCATCCGGTCTTTGGAGAGGAGGCTCTTTAAGCCTTCGCGCCGGATAGTTCACGCCCTGTCGTTTTTCATTGAGAGATGCCTTCTTCATTATCTCCTTTGATTTCGAGCCCGAATTGCTCGTAAAGGGAAGCCGTTTCTCAACTGACGGTGAGTTCTTGAAGATAGATGGTAAATTTATCTTCGACGCCATCAAATTCATTACGTACTTAGACCAAGCTACTAAATCTTCTTTTGAGGTAATTTTAAGAGGCAGCTGGATCTCCAAGATTTTTGGGGAAGCCGAGAAACCCTGTTCATTTTGGAACGGCGAATTTCTTTGAGATTTCAAAGGCGCCGAGGATGCAAGGTTAAATATTATCAAAATCAGAATGCAGTTCGAACGAGATAGTATCCTCGATAACATGAGAAACATCTTGAAAATCAATATTTCTATTTCGAAAGTTATTTCGTTCGAAAAGCTTTAAAGACTTAAATACAATTGGCAGATGATTGTGATATCATGATTTTCAATAAAAATTAAGGTCACATTTTCTTTCTTATATTTCTTGCATTCTTAACAAATTTTATCGATTTGCCCAACAAATTTGATAATACAAACTTTGAAATAACGTAAATAAATTAATAAAAAAATAAAGAAGAAATTTTTTGTCGGAATTAATGTTGATCCTGGTTACTCTTCTTTGCACATTATTTGAACACCTCAGTGTGCGATATGATGTTGAGGAACCCACAGCGGAAAGATAGCTATAGTCGAGGATGTTTGACGATTAAATACAATTGAATTAAGTTATGTAATTTCAATATAATGATGCACTTGTACTCTCGATCTCACACTTCACTCACTATCACGAGCAGGATACCTATTATTTACAAATAATAACTCACATATCATATAAATTGTTCATTCAATTTTACTGAAAAAAAAAGTAGACGCGCGTCATTCTTGAAAGAAAGAGCTCATAGGACACGAGAATTGTACTTGAGGAACTGGACAGTTGAGTAAGAAAATGGTTGCTTTATAGGCTGGGCCTAATCAGAGGTCTGTTTTTTCCCTGATCGCGGAAGCATGCACTTTTTTCCATGCACCATCGGGATATCGGCTCCGCTAATCATAGTACGTCGGATCGGGGGCGGTCACGCTTACTTCCGTCGTTGCGTTTCTACCGACGAGGTCTTCCTCTCTCCAGCATTTGAATAATTACGCGCACTAGCAGGCGAGTATGTAATGCGAAACGTATGTGATGACAGGCCAGAGTGACTTTCGTAAGGGATGCGAAGTGCCTAATCTTGTAAGAACGCGTGGCAATTTTGTAACGTTATAAATGGCGAAATTACTTATTTGGAGTAGATGGGCATTACGTTAGATGACAACGTAGATGACGAGTGACCGCACATTGGACGTTGATTACTGCATGATTAAGCGATTACGCATTGAAACGAGTTTATGAGTTCACCATTTATGCATCCTTTTCTTCCGGGTGCAGCAACCTCATCAATATCGAATGTTATTTCATAATACTTAGCTTCATTAAACCAATTGTTAAACTAGACATAACTTCAGACTAGTCATTTACTAATTTGTATCGTTAGCAATTGTATTATGCACTGAGAGAAAAGCTCCTGGTATTCGTGGCTTCAATTGCAAGATAAAATAATTATAATTAAAACTCCATTTTTATAGTTATTACTACTATAATGTTAGTAATAATAATTATAGTTATAGTTCTATGTATTCTTTAATATATTAAAACCATAAAAATAATTATTATTATTATTAACATTATAGCAGTAATAACTATAAAAATAGAGCTTACTAATCAGTATTGTTTTTATATGTATTATAATAGTCACAAATATCAAATTCGTCTTAACTTATTAATCTTATTAACTTTATTAATCTTAACTTAAAGCCTCAAGTTTAAATTTTACTAGCAATTAATTTTTTTCTATAATATTTTCTATATTTATGATAAAAGAATAATTATTAATATAAAAAATTAATAATTTTTATTTCGAATTTTTATTACGGATTACTGATCAAATTTTAAGATGAGCGTTTTGATAAAAATATAATATTATAAATAAAACAAATATTTAAAGCACCATGAATTAGAGCATAATAAAATTTAATGAACTGCCGCTACTACATTTAATATCAAAATATCTCGGAAACAGTTAAACATCTACACCCAAATAGGAGTATAATTATACTAGTATTCAGGGGAACACGCTCTATAGTACTGTCAAATTTTATGGAAATCAGTGAAGAACACTTTTATTGTCAGCGTGTGTTGTATATTAATAAAAATTTGTTAAAGAAGTTTTCTTATATAAACATAGCAGTTTTTAACACAGGATAACTTAATTCTTGAAGAAAAATTTAATCTTAAGGTCCACGTTTGTTTTCGATTTTATGGGATAAACTACGCCTCTCAATTCTTCTTTACCTCTTTATGAAACAGAATCAATTAAAATAAAACAGTAATATTAGGTGTTGAACTTAATTCCTGCCGTTAATTTAAAACAATGTTCCACACCTTTAAAAAATCTAAAAAAAAATTTTTTTAATGTAATATGCTAAAAAGTGTGTCAAACTTTTTAGCATATTACATTACAAAATTTTTTAAGGTGTGGAACATTGTTTTAAATTAAGCGAGTGGCAGGAATTAAGTTCAACACCTAATATATTCAGAAGTATATCTTGATCACGACCGTGAACTTTCAGGTTCTAACCGGTAACAATAAGAATGCGTCTCAATAATGGTATCCCATTTCTTATAAACACAAAGCAAGGACGGATTTACACCCGCTAACGCTAATGACGGCTCTCACGACCGAGTCAAGTTGAAAGTGGCTAATTTAGGGTGTGCAAGGTAGAAAGTCAGTAAAGACCCAAATCACAGAATCTACTTCACCAACTCTCTTTAAACAATTTACGTTATACAATTAATTAATATTTCTTAACAGTTGCTGTTAAATCATTACTTACTGACCAGTCTTAACATATTTCATTTAAATTTTGATTCAAGGATGTTTTACACAAATTTTAATTCATTCAAATGATAAATTGTTGTCTATAAATATGAAATTCAAAATAACAAGTGCTCACAAAAATAAACCATTCTGAAAATGTCAAAATTGAATTTATAAATATTTTCATTAAAAAATTAAGTTATTTAAGCAATAAATTAATGAATAAAATATTTAAAAGTTAATCACGATACTTTGACTTTTAGAAATTATTTGCGAAATCTGGGGACACATAGTGTTTCGGCGCTAAGCATAAGAGAATAATAGGATACGCAATAAAAAAGCGAGGTAAAATGTGAATTCGAGATATTTCTTTAGCAACGAGAAGGTTGTCCGGTTACATTTGGTAACCTTTCACTTTTTCGAAGAAGAAAGGTTTATATAAAGCTTCCAAGTATCACAATCTGTAATTGGATCATAATTGTACTCGATGCCAAAAAAAAGTACACAAAGAGATCCAGTATTCGGGATAAACGCAATTATAAGGATTATAATACTTGTATATACGTCTATAATATTAAGAAAAATAGTATGCAAATAATTATGCCATAAATTCTTTTTTTAAAAGAAACAGATTTATTTCATTAAAATAAAAAGCGGCATGAAATATATATGTTTTATTGAATTGATCTATTATAATACAGAAATAAGCATAATTAAAAATGTTCATTTTCTGATTAACTTAGAATAATAAATTTGTTTAAACAATCGAGTCTTCAAACTCTTGCAGCACACAGACTCTTGATGCTGCTTCACCAAATTGACTCTGAGAATTTTTTGATATCTAAATATAGTTGAGGACAAACTTTTTTGTTTTAATTAAAGAACTTGTTCTAAATATCAATGAAATATATATCAAATTTCTAAAGATTAATTTGATGAAAGCAGCATCAATAGGTATACTAATTGAGGTTTCGCTTTTCGCCCGACCGTTTAAAGAAATTTGTGAAAGCAAAAGTGAACATTTCTAAGTTATAATTATTTTCATTTTGTAGTTATATATATGTGGGCAATTCAATAAAATGAGTATACATTTTATACTTCTTATTTTAGTTATAAAATAAATTTCTTAGAAACTGAATTTATAACACGATTATGTATATGTTCATTACATGTAGATTCTTTTTAATCCATAAAAAAATTATTATTTTATTTTTAGGAGATTGCATTAATTATGAGCGAATTATGAAATTCGCATTTTTAGCAAAACATTTTCTAGCAATATTTAAGTAACTGTATGAAATAATAGCAGGACTCGAAGTTGTTCAATCGAGTGCGATAAAATCGATGCGGAAAAAAGAATGGAACACACAAGACCGATGTACTTTCCATTGCACAAATGCACGGTCAGTGTGTACTATGCTGTCAAACAATTTGCGCGATTCACAATATTGTGTTCGCAATGTGTTCTTCCGCCCAGTTCTGGTAAAACTACAACAATTTTTGCAACTTTAGAAAGAGAAACAAAGACCTCTGAACACAATTGTGCAAATAGTTAGAAAGAAGTTATAAGAGTAGTTAGAATATGAAATATGAATAAAACATACGTATTTAAAAAATGTAAATTAGTAAAGATGACTTTATAATCGCATTCTAGTATTAAATTATATAATTTTTCAATTAAGAAGTATAAAAATAATTTATTAACTAAGTTTAATAATTTAAAGTTTAGTTTATTAACTTAAAAAGTTTAGATTTTTTTAACTTTTACCTACTAATAATTCATTACTAATAAGTGACTACAAAAGTAAAATGGTTTCATAATTTTATTTTGTTTTATGTGTTTACTTTTTTTTAAAGCATTAATGTTTACGCAAGTCAACGTAGACATTGATGCTTCGAAAAAAAAATGGAGCAAAAATGAAACAAAAAGACTATTTTTATGCGCTACATTTTGCTTTTATTGTCATTTATTAGTAATAAACTATTGATAAATAAATTAAGAAAAAATGAATTTATTAGAGAAAGATAGAAATAAATTGTCATACTCGGAAAGGAAGTGAGATTAGTCAACGATGAAGTAAAAACTGGTTTCTCTATAAAGTCTACGTAAACTTATCATCGCCATACAGTTTTCGCCAATCACCATCTACCTTTCATTCTCTATCAATCGCTGCGACTAGCATGATCTATTCAGTTTAGACTGCAAGTAGACTGTTCTTAACTTCTAATCAATATGCATCGGCGGCCTCTTCGAAGAACACCATTATGTGGTCTGCCTAAAACATCGCTTAAAATAAGTAGTCCTCAAATTTGCCAACAAATCTAACAGCGGTTTAATTTAATCAAACGTTTGTTGTAGAGATCAGAAATAAGGTTTGTGTAACACCTGGGCAAAGTAATTGGTTTTTCTTTTAGCGTAACATTTTACGGGTGTATTGAGGAAACCAAGTAAAAAGAGGAAATGTTGCAAGTACGATAAAATTTTTCAAACAGCAATTAAAATTTAAATTAGTATTGATGTAGATAAAGGTGTCTCCGTCTGGTGAACGTTCACCAAAGCCTTAGCACTAATCGAAGTCTGTGTTTCACGGTTGTCTTAATAAGGTACGTAGCTGTCGGTAAAATCGACGGCATCATCCAATGATTTTGAATTCATCGATGCATTTCAATCCTGAAAAAGACCGGTCGTTTTACGCCATGATAAAATATTTGCTTAATTATGCAACTCAATAAACAGAATGTCTAAAATCGACGAATAAGGCAATTTTAAGACATTTTTCAGAGTTCTTTATGAGATATATTAAAGCTGTTTCTCATTTCAATAATTTAGTCGATATGAATCAGTATTCCAACGTATTTTTTATATCCATCCTTTGAGAATAATTTATATTTTGACATACTGGTTATAATTAGCAGCTACGCTCATTTTGCCAAACAGCTAATTGACAGAAATGTTTTCTCAATATGGAATTGGAGACACTCTTCAGCTGCTCTTTTAGACCTATTCGGATTAATTTTTCTGTAATTTTTCGTAATTTTTGAATCTTCATTATGATATTAATGAAGATGGCTCGAAAGGTCCGATTCTTTCGATCTGTATGTAATGTGATCTTAAACAATACATTTATTAATTTTTTTGCCGAAACGTCCGATTCTTTCGATCTGTATGTAATGTGATCTTGAACAATACATTTATTAATTATTTTGCACGATTAACTGCGTTCGATTATTGCTCTCAATTGCCAGTTAGTCAATGTATTTTTATCTTTTTTGTTTTTTAATAATTCTTAGAAATATCCTAAAGTTGTTGATATCTTAATGTTAAAGTTGTTATGCGTCGGTTTTAGACATTCTGCTCATTGGAAATAAAATAATAATTTTATTCATGCATTAAAACGCTATAATTAAAAGCTATTTATTTCTGTCACAATTGCATATCGTAAATAAAATGCTTCCTCGAAATAAAATTCGTCGATTTATGTTAATTAAATACATTGTAGATTATTTTACTACTCAACTACAAGGATTAAAGTATTAAGCTTTAAAACGCTTTTTAAACATTGCTCTGTAACCATTTTTTGCGAAGATAACTTGGTCCTTTTAGTGCTGATTTTAAGTGATCCTTTGATTTCGTTGAGTAAAATGTGATAATAATTAAAGAGTTATTATGCGTTAATGAAACCAGCGCGAATGCGAAATCTACATATCTTAAAAATGTAGATGAAAGGAATATTTACTTATTGTGACTTTAGAAGTCAATACATAGTTGACATATAATATGTAGGAATACGTATATGTTTGCGCGTATGTGTACATATGCATATGAGGTTAATGTAAATTATATTACGGCATCATATATTTAAATAACATACATGTTTGTCACATATGTCTCGATGACGTCAAACCTTAAGTAAAATCAATGTAATATTTTCGAGCATCCTGTTACTATTCTAAGCATAACTGCTGCATGTTGAAGCTGCGATTAAAGTTAAGTAAGCTGACAAAATAGCATAGATCAATAACGTTAATTTCTATAACTTCACTATAAACCTGTATAATCACGCAGACTCATTACTCATTTCAGCAATAACGATTCTTGCAGAAATACAGGTGAAAAACGCAAAGCTCAATGACCGCTCTTTTCACCCTTTCGCAAATGCGGCTGTAATCGATTTGAAGGATCGAACGAACGGCAAGAACGTCGAAACATCCGTTTGAGAGAGAAACCTTTGCACCGCTGTGCCAATCAATGATCATTTTCACTTTTACCCCGAACGATAAAAAAAACGTTGAACCGGCATCTAACGTCGTACGAACGCGTGTCACGTATAATGCGTGAAACTTGTATTTTAGATGCAATCAAGTAGCTCATGGAACACCGTTGCATGTACCTGGGCCTCTTGATCCAACGGTCCCACTTTCATGCAAATCTCAGTAACTGCAAGGTTAACAACATTCGTGCTATAAACTATTCTTTCAGACGACGATAGTAACGTAGATAGGTAATTCTTTACAGAATAATTAGTTGCGTGTTATTTTGAGTCCACAAAGTGAAAGAAAAACGATAGCGCATGAAAAGACGCTTAGACGAAGGCACTCAAGCAGAACAAGTCACAATAACATCAAAATGATGACGTTAAAATAAATCGCAAATAATTGAAGAGTGACTTTTAATGATTATTTTGGAGCCATTTTATGTCATTTTGACTTCATGATGACTTATGTTCTACTTGGGCATCTAATAATACTAATTAGACTCAGCTTAGATCAAAGTGCAATAACCAATAATTTTTCATTATTACGCTTTTATGAGCTATACTATAGTTGTAAAGAATTATTCTTTAATTCTTTATTTCTATGTGACGAAACGGATAATATTATTCTATTTCATTTATGAACTTTTCTTTTGCAACGTGGGAAACAAGAGACAAAAAATCATTTGCAAGACGTGGGACAGGAAAGAGAGAAATTCATTCTTTCATTATTATCTGTATTTGCTTTTGTTAAACGATTTATGAAACGTATCAAGTTCACTTGATTATACCAAGCTCGAAATTGTCTGCCATTACAATATCCAGTTCGCAGAGAACAAAATCGTGCCACGTCACACTTTCACTGGGACAACGGGAGAATGTCCGTTTCCGGACCAACAATCAAAAATATCATAAAAATGCTCGTGAGACTACATATTACGTTATGCGAAAGGTGAAATGTACAATATCGTGAAATAACGAAAGGGATGTGTGTGGGCCTTTCCAATCAATAATTAATACTAAAGAATTACAGCGAGACATATCAGAAGTGATGATTAAAAATTCATTCAGCTCTCAAGATTGTAATTTATCCTGTTTCATCTAACATTAGTTGATCTAAGACGAGCATTAGTAGCTATAAAATGTTCACAAACGTAGAAGCTATCTTTCTACGAGATTACAGACATTTATACCTGTAAGTATATATTTATAACTCAGTATTTATCAAAGAATGTAATAACTAGATATGTCTACAGACATGTAGAACGATTGAAAAATGTTTGGAATAATTGAAATATCTTTCGCTGAAATATTGATAGCTGTTTCTGTCAAAATGATTAAGTATATCAAATTATTTAGGTGTTCAAATTATTCATGTCGCTTCTTAAATACGTTATTTTCCACTTTGTATCTAAAACTATTTTAATATTTTGTAATAATTAATTATTTTCTTTAATATTAAAATGTAATTTTGATGTATATTATTGCATGTATTCTTGTTTTTTATTCTCATTGCTTAATTCTTGTTTTCGTGTTAGCATTCAAAAAAAATATGCGACAGATTGTCCAAAATATTCAGTTTGATGAAATTAATGAAATCGTTTATTTTGAAATAGGCAAAGTTAGGATCGCTTTGGCACCAGTGGCGGAGCAAGGGGGATGCGGGGGGTGCGGGAGGTGCGGTCCGCCCCGGGCGCGGTCTTGACAAGGGCGCCAATCAGTGTTACAAATTCAGAGTATCGATTATGTATCTTTTTTCCTAGGGCGAAAACGTGAAAAGTGAAAATTTTTTGTATGAATGTGGGTATATGTTCATGCATACATACATACAAATTTTCACTTTTCACGTTTTCGCTCTACGGAAAAAGATACATAATCGATATCCTGATGGCACTCCATTTTTTAGAAAGAGATTCTAATTTTTATCTATAGAATAACTTCTATATATGTTACGTAATTATTATTATATAAAGTGTTGTATTAAATGATTAATTGAAATCATTTATAAATAATAAAATTTTATTGAAATTGTCTTATTAGTTTTCAAATTCAAAAAATAATAATTTAACTAAAAAAATCACGGGGGCGGGAACAACGGGGACTGCCCCGGGCGCTGCCATCCCTTGTTACGCCACTATCTGGCACGTAAGATGCTTTCGACCGTACATATAGGCAAAAGTTACATTGTCACTTCTTTAAATTTTTATTTATTAATCTTGTCAGATATGCTTTTAAATAATTCATTTTTTTTTAGGAAACGTGAAAAGTGATAATTTTTACCATTAAAATTAATGAAAAAACTTTTCACTTTTCACATTTCCGCTCTAAAGAAATAATCAGTATCTTATGGTTTTGTACGTATGTATGTGGCCCTAGATGTATCGAAAAATTTTAGTAGTATCGGCAATGAACAATTATCTGTTTCGACTAATGGTTTTAGATTTTGATTAGATTTCTCTAAATTAATGTGGAATACACATTTTAAAAGAAATTAAATTTGACAGAAACATGCACATGCAATTGATGTTAGAAATAGAAAATTCATACTTTAAACCCTTTTTTTTGCCATATAAATCTTTTTTTATGTAAGTAAAATTTCGCTCTCAAATTTCTTTGAAAAAAAAGAAAGCGGATTCCGGTTTCTCCTTCTAAAATGTCATGTTATTAAGGATTTTTTGTTGGAGAAAAGGTAACACTAAAATTTTCCACATTTTTTTAAAGTCAAGAATAACAAAAATTGGGCTGAACAAAATGTTCAGATTGCAGATGTAAATAGTAAAAATACGATTGCAGATTTAAAACTTACCTTGTTAACGTATTTTTGTGCAGTGCACAACTTACGCAACCTGCTTGCAGTGGCTCTGAACAAAGTTTTATTGATTATATATAAATACAGGGTGGTCCAAAAGTTCGTTTACATTTCAAATGATGATTAAAAAAAAACTACTTATGTGAGATAAAAAGTTGAAATTTATTATTAAAGTACACAAATCGGGATTTTATTTCTTAAAAATAACATCGTCCATATGTGATCCTTGACTATTTTGACACTGCTGCAACCTGGAGCGGAAATTTTCAATGACGGCCTCACAAGTGTTTCGTGAAATGTTTCGCATTTCCTCTCGAATATTTTCCTTTAATTCCTCCAGGGACACTGGGTT
>NW_017296150.1:0-51518 GCF_001594075.2 Trachymyrmex cornetzi | reverse complement strand
CCCAGTGTCCCTGGAGGAATTAAAGGAAAATATTCGAGAGGAAATGCGAAACATTTCACGAAACACTTGTGAGGCCGTCATTGAAAATTTCCGCTCCAGGTTGCAGCAGTGTCAAAATAGTCAAGGATCACATATGGACGATGTTATTTTTAAGAAATAAAATCCCGATTTGTGTACTTTAATAATAAATTTCAACTTTTTATCTCACATAAGTAGTTTTTTTTTAATCATCATTTGAAATGTAAACGAACTTTTGGACCACCCTGTATAATCAAGATTATCAAAGATTCATTAATGCGAGTTGATTTAAACACATTGTGTTAAAAATATGAAAAAAATAAGAAAATATAAAAGTGACTTACAAGGTGATGCGCAAACGAATTCTTATATACATTTTTGTATACATTTCTATGTAAATTTTTTTGTTGGCATTCTAAATAATGTACAATAAATAGTTCAAGTTATCCCAGTTTGACGAAATCAATGAAATCGTTAACTTCGAAATAGGCAAAGTCTTATTCTAAATGTAATTGAAACTGTTGGATATTCGCTAATGCGCATCGAATTTAATAAATGCGGCAAAATAAATGCGAGGAAGAAATAAAGAAATATTAAGGTGACTCATAAGGTGATGCACAAAAGTGAACGTGGTTTTGTAAGAATATTGAGGGAGAGCCTTGGCCTCCCTCAGAAACATTCAGAACGGTAACGCGAAATCATCGCTTCGTTTCTTCCAACCTACGATTGCCTTCCCTTATAAAAATTTTTCACCGTTTTTAGACCTTATATGGACCGTTTTTAGCCCGTTTTTAGCCCGTTTTTAGCCCGTTCTTGCCCGTTTCTTGCACTTGCAAGCACTCGCAGTGTATCATGAAGGAACGATAGTGCATACACGAGTATGCAATAAGTATTTTTGAGGAGATTGTCCGTTTTCAATACTCGTTTTTCCGCTGATGAATGACAAACGTATACGCGAGTATGATCATGAGTATTTTTGAGTGAATCGTCCGTTTTCAATACTCATTTTTCCGCTATGTGTATTTTTGAGTGGATTGTCCGTTTTCAGCTGATGAGTGAGAACACGTTAATACGACGTTTCTCTTTTACTCGTACATTTACCTATCATTTATTAATTACTAGACTGCGGAACTTTATGCAAAATACTTAACTGAATGTTTTGCATAAAATGCATATTTTGCAATTTTGTAAATTTACAGATGGCAATCTCAATCTTTTTACTTCACCTTTTAATAACTCTTTAACGAACAACGATAAAACTGTCCGATAGTTAATATTCAGTTAAGTATTTTGCATAAAGTTCCGCAGTCTATTAATTACCATATTTGTACAATTTCAAATAAATTAAAATAAAATTTATATAATAATTCATTATTTATTATTGTACGAGTACTAAATGAGTATTTTGCACTCGTATAAGTTTTTTCACTCAAATTTACGTTTTTACTACTCAGATATACTCGTGTCCTGCATGAGTGCAATCCGTTTTAACCACTCATTTTTACGGAAAAGTTTGCGACTTGTTTGCGACCTAAAAACGGAGTCATACTCACTGAGTAAAATGCACCAGTCAAATTAATCGTTCGCGCGGGCTAAAAATGGGCTAAAAATGGTGAAAAATTTTTATAAGGGTTTATAGATATATTCATTGTAACATGCAAAAATATAATAGAAGGCTAGATAAAGATAAGGTAACGATAGTATTTGTTGATAATTGTAATACTCCGTCGTAACCTAAAATGTTTAATATAAAAGTGTTAACTGTAGAAAAAAAATTATGCAAAGATTTCTTTGCACAGTCAGTTATTTAATTTGTAAAAATACGCGACATTTTTATTTCATTTTTGTATTACGTTGCGGATACTAATGCGTAATAAGTTACGTACGTCCTAATTAAATCTGCAATATTCCAAGCATTTCTTATCTGCATTGTAAAGTCATTATTATGACTTACAATCCCTTTCTTTTAATCATACAATTTTTTTTCCGGTTCTCATTTTATGTAACACTTTGTAAAAAATAAAAAGTCTAATCGATACAGAAATTACATCGACATTACGTCTTATTCTTCACCGATTTTCTCCGCTATTTGCTCCAAATGTAATTCCGAGGTATCTCATATATGTCAATCTTTAAAACTTCCGTGTTACATGATACAAGTTACATCGTCATCGGAAATGCGTTCGTATTATATCTCTTACTATATGTGTAGTTCGATAAAATGAAAAATGAACTTACAAATGAGCTATACTGCAGTTCCATAGAAATCATAACCGTTATAAATGAGGCGAAATGAAAGAGAACGATAATCAATTCATGGACTTTCATGAAAATTGTAACGATTGATTCCTGCTTGTAATTAGAATAAAGAGTGAATAATAATTATATAATAATTCCCTAATTGATAGGTAATTAATTATAAGTGTGCACACACACACACACAGTGTATGTAGCAATAATACTATTAAATATGTACTATCCAAGACAATCATTTTCTTTCATCATAAAGGAAAAATAATTACTTCATCTGTCCTTTTTTGCTGTCATTCTGACTTACTGACAAGTAACGGACGGAAATGTCGAGAGGGAAAAATCAATTCGTCAACAAACACTTGCAATCTTTAAAATAACGGAAAATTACTATGTTGTAAAACGTGATTTAGTAAATACATAATTAAAGAGCCAAGGTAGGTAGAGATGACAATGTAACATATATAAATTTGATAAAAAATAAAAATATTAAAGTCATTTAAACTATAAAAATATTCTAAACAGCGTCGAACAATGGCTCGAAAATGGAAAATCGAATTCGGATTATATTGGAAGAATGGTTATACATTTCTAGCACTTCCGCAATATAACAAAGAAAAATTTAATTATATATAGTACTAATTTGCACCTAAGTCTTTTGTAACCAGTGAAAACTTGAACGCACGCAATACTTGGAACGCATCACTTTCGATTTTATTTTGCGGAAACTTTAAATTTCGAACTTTGAGGTTTGCTATAAAATACGATAATACAAGTGGTACTTTAGGTAATACCGTTAGACGCGTTATTACAAGATATGCTACATGTTGTCCAATTAATTATCACTTTAAAGGATATAATTAGAATGTACTTTTAAATGAAATAAAATTTGTGTAGATTTTACGATAGCTGGATTTCAATTTTGGAGAAAATAACTTCTAAAATACTGTACAAAATTAACAAATGAAATGGGTCATCTCATAATTACTTAAGAATAATTAAGTTCTCTTACTTAAAAATAAATATTTTAATATTTTGACTCCTTCTATATGTACATAGTTTTGTGATTTATCGGATTAAAGAGAAAGTATAGCTATAATATTGTAGATTCGAACATACATTTATATATATAAAAGACACACGTTGCATTTATAAACCGATTTACTATTCCATTACGACAATGACATGTGAAAGATTTATTACAAGACGGAAGATTTCACTTTTTTAATATATTTGCTTATATTTCATTTTCTAATACTGAAGGTTATATATTACTTTACACTCGATATGTGTTGATGTGTGATATAATAAAACTTACGTTTATCAATAGTAAATTTTTTTGACGATACAACCATCAGCATTTTTATTCTCAATTAAATGTTTATCTTAATTAATAAACGATTCTATTATTGTTACTTTCTTTACTCTGTTTGAGTTTAATAAAAAATAAAATAAAACTAATTCGATAGATAAAGAAACGAAAAATCTGTTGTTCTTTTAATAAATTCTATCTCATATAAAAATTTCCAAATATATATATATATCAATTTATCCAATATATCAGAACAAAATAAACAATAACAATGGAAAGAGATATCCTTCTTATTAAACGAAGTGTATCAAAAGTGTATATACATTTTTGTAACTCAAATTTACGTATTTCCGTATTTACGTATATAGACGCAATTTTCAGATACAATACTCATTGATTTCTATCAGTTTAAAAAAGCCGATAAACAATAGTAGATAAAAATAAATTCGGTCAATAATTGACTTATTACGACTTTACGTAATTGTAGATATAAAAATTTCACGTTTACTAAACAGAGCAGGATGATAAACGCAATGATCAAATACTGTGTCTATTATTGATTTTTATCCAGCATTTTGAAAGCTGATAGGCAGTGGTAGATAAGATTAAACTAAAGCAATAATTGACTTTTTACGACTTTACGTAATTGTAGATATAAAAATTTCACATTTGTTAAACAAAGCAGAGAGAGAGAATGATAAATGCAATAGTCAAATACAATATCTATCATTGATTTCTATCTATATTGTTTTGAAAAAAGCTGATAGGGTAATAAATAGAATCAAATTAGGCCAATAATTTATTTTTTATGACTGCGTAATTGTATATACAGATTATATTAATTGTATATATGTATAAATATATAATTCTAATTATCCGCCTATTAGATGTTAATGATATCTCCTTGATAGGAAGTAAGTAATTTAGCAAATAAACGATAGGAATAACAAAAAGTGTATGCAAAATTTTTGATCAAATGAATGGTTCAAGGCGATCTCTGATGTAATTATAGATAGATATTTACAAAGAATAAGTCAACTAGTAATAAGAAATGGAATCCTAAGTATAAATTTGCAGTATAAACGTAATTGCTTTTTTCTCACGCAAAGGGTTACCTGCCTATTAAGATACGTGCAGTAACGTGCGCAATATTCTCTACTTCCTCTATTATTATAATATACCTTGTTATAACAAGATATAATACAAACATAAGAAAAACTTGCTCACTTCAACTCTGAATTATAAAAGAATAACACGTGGCGTCGCGTCATCATGATTTTCCATGACCTCTAAGAGGGAAGTGCTTTTATATGTACTTTTATTATCTACGGCGCGTTGTAATTATCGTAATATTGTTATGTACTAATCAACGAGGACTTACATTTAATAGCCTGGTTATCAGAAAAAAAAATAAAGTTTCACTGCAATGTTTGCTGCTTTGCAATGCAAGTAAAAGTGATTATTAGCAACGGATGGATGAACGCGATAAATAATAATTAAATGCCATTAATTTTTGTAATTATCTGCGACAACCATGTAGTTGTAAGCTAAATAATACATAAATACGTTATATGCAAAAATGTGCTTTAAATAAATGTTTTAAGACACTTAGGTCGAATCATATTTCATAATTATCCGTTCGGTTACTCAAGATAATTATTCGCGCTTCAATCTTATGCCTTATGATATATTAAGTATCTGCTTATATCTCTGACATATATATATCAATTTCTCATACTTTAAAAAACTAATTATCGATTTTATCGATATTATTACAGAGCTTCCTGCAGAGAAAAAAGAAAAGATTTAAATTGTTATAAATGAGAAATCAGATAAGGGGTAAACCTTGCTGTTTAGTTATTTACGTACAATATTTTAACAGAGATTTTCTTTTGAGATAGATACTATGCGGCTTGAAAAAAATACTTAATCAAAATGTTGAATACTATTCTTATCCAGAAAAAAATCTTCTTAAATGCAAAACTTTATTCGGTTACACAGCAAAAGGTAAACTACATTGTTACATTCGAAAGCTCGCCATACACGGATGCATCTCTTGATGGTTATCCTTGATTTATTCACGTTTCGGCGATTGGAATGAAATTTATCAATGTGGTCGATCCCTTCTTCAGGATCTCCCATGCAGACCTGACAGAAGGAGAGAATGAGAGGCAGACATGGACATAAGTGTAGCGTGGAGGTGGTGCCAGGCCCCTCCTTCTAATAAAAGCCGCTCACTAAGCGTCGCTATACAGACAGTAACAGAAAACCCCGAAGAGAGCAGGAGCCGCCGAGAGCTCCTTCAGGGCCCCACACGAGATCTTTTTTTTTTATTTAAAAAAAAATTCGATTTTCACAGCGAACCGTGTGACGGATAATATCTGTGCGTGGTGAGTTTACACAAATCTCGCGTTTCTAACTCGATCAGCATCTTTTCCGGGTAGCTGTGTACTCATCTTCAGTGTCGTGGAAAATTTATCATACGCGACGACCACGTGGCTAGGTGATGATAAGTGGGAAACTTTTGAGTTTCGTGTGTTCTTGAAGACGAGTGCAGACAGGCAAAGCTCGTGAGATATTCTTATCGCTTAACAAAATTAACAAAATTAGATATATTTGAATAAAAATTTAATTATAGATGAAGTGAAAAAATTGCAAATTTGTTTATACGTAAGAAATTAGTATGGAATATTATGGCATAATACAATATTATTTTATATTTTATGAAAGTGCTCTTGAATCTCGATTTTCCGGAGAAATCTCTTTCCATCTGGACGCACAATTTCCTCCGTAATTACTTATCTGATGAAAACTCTGGAATTCTTTTCCGTACAATTAATAGTTTATAGGAATAAAATTAAAAATAATATTATTTACGAGATTACTGATGTAAAAAATAACTTAAAAAATAAAGAGAGTAAAAAGGCACGAAAAGAAGTTAACAGAGTGAAAATCTTGAAATGGACCGGAACAGTAAGTTCCAAGTGAAAATTGAAATTTACAATCACACACAGCATGAATTAAATTCACCCATACCTGAAAAATATCAATTTTTTTCTTCATACAAGAAGTCCCTCGAAAAAATTCTCTTTATAACTACTTCGATTGCAAACTTACTTGTTCTCACTTTCATTGCTAACAAAAAATAGAAAACAAAGTTTCTTTATCATCAATTTTATTATTATAATATTGATTTAATGTTTCTTTTTACTAGTTGAGTAATTGTCTTCTCGAACTTAACTTTACGTAAAAAAACTTCAGAGTATATTTATTTCTAAGAAAATGGAAAAGGATTTTTAATTTATGCATTATCGTATCTCTCTCATAATCGCAATGTAAATTGTTTGCGATTTAGTAATAGAGATGTCAATTAAAATTAATTATTATGTGGCCTCGAAAATAGAATATTGCAACACCGTCCCCGAGTAGACGTGATGTGTGCTGAATCTATATCGTCTTAATATCATTATATCGTCATGATCCATCCTTAGCGTGCCAAATGCACGTGTAGTTATTTGCACTTACGTTGGCATACATTAACAAAAAAAGCTTCAAAGTTACGCGTGCATTAACAACAATGAAGAAAAATCTAGTAATAGTTACCAAATTTTGTTTAGCGTATTGATGCAATATTTAGTAAATATTACCAAACACAATAATAATCAACAATTTGTTAATAATTAGAAAAATAAGATAATAATTAGAAAAAGAAAATTAACGTTTAATTGATATTAGTTATATTAATCGAACGTTTGATTGCCATTATTTCACCAAAGCTTTAATAACTACTATATAAACTTGATTTATTACTATTATCAGACCTTTTTCCAGAGAACATTTCTCAGTAAAAACAAATATTTCCATAATTTTCCATTTAAAATAAAATTAACTGGGAAAATTATTTCTTTTCGATTGAATAATCTAAGAATAATTAAACACGTTTGTTGAGTTTTCTTTTTTGGTTTGTTGAAGGCTCTCACATACTTGTAACCGGTTTTCATGAACTGCGATCAGTGTTTCAAAGTTTTACGTCACGAAACGCAATTTTTTGTTTGGTTGCAAGAAGCAAGCAAATTTCCACTGAGCTCGAAAAAGAAAACGTAAATTAATAAATAATCCTAATGCGGACATAAAATGCATCAAGCACCAGTGTGTTTTATTAGAATCGAGACTAATTAAAGAGCTCGTGCACGCTTTATCTCGCCTTTCCTCCCACCACCTTTGAAGACGCCAGCACAGCGTTCTCCACTTTCATTCCGTCGAAAGTGATAGTCGCGAACGGATCCATGTTCGAGAAAGGAGAGTCATTGCGTCTCTCCCCTTCGCTCTTTTCTCCGTGCGCCTTCATGTTTCCTTCGTCTTGTCATGATCCTTGTGAACGATTTCCGCTTTACCTTGCAACTTGTTTGCGTGTCTGTATGGAGAGGAGGGAGGGGAGGAGGAATAAAGAGAGAAAGAACAAGAGATGTACTGAATACATGTTAGAAAATCATGAGAGAAGTAGAATTATGACCCGTGAAAAATCTTTCACTTTCGTCATGCGCGCATTATATCCGGATATTTATTTTCTCATCGCACGTGCTTCGAGAGAACGATTATTTCTAAAATAATTTAAAGAAGCCTGTACGAAATATGTATAATCTTAAAGTCGTTTTCGAGAAATCCGCGTACTGAGAAAAAAATGGTTGTAATTTAAATTATTATTATTATAAATATTTGACTATATATATGTATAATTTAGAATTATTTTCAATGCCAAATATATATTTTTTGATAGAACTACAAATGATTATTATACTATAAATTATTACTAGTGTTATAGCAATAATAACTATAAAAATAGAGCTCCTAGATAATTATTTTACCATGCATTATAATCCCAAATACCAAACATTTTTCTCTCAATCTATGGACTGCGATAAAGATCCGCTAAGTAATCCGTATCGCGTAGAATGTTTGATTGTGAAAAATATGCAATATTGCAACGGGTTAACGAGGAATTAATTGCTATCGTAATACCTCGTGTATGTTAAAATAAACAAATTATTTCCGCAGAATTCATCTATACGAACCAAGATGAGATTTACTATTCTAACGCTGACGGCTGTGCTTTGCCTCGCATTAGTGAGCTCGCATCCGCTTCCGGAAGACGGTCTCCGATCAGAGGTAAGCACGTGAGCGGCACATCTCGTGCCTTTCTCTTTTAACATCGCCATCTATTTTGCGGAGATTAATTCGCGGCATTAACGGTTACTTCTCCTATGCATTATCGCTTAATTATCTAACACGAATGGCACGTGGCACGCAACTAACAGAGTTCGAGGCCGAATTTCAAGTGTGACATAGCGTAAAAATTTTACTACTTTTTTTTGCAATTAGCGGTATAAGAGTTAATCGATTCCTGCGTAAAATTATGCATGACGGTTATAAAGATTTTCACTGTGTCATTGAATAGCAATTTCAACATTTTCCATTAATCTTTTCCATTAATCTTCATTTCTTCACTGGTCTTATCTTTAGTTCTTTCCCATATCGATTAAGGAGAAAGTCTGATTTGCAGAAAATAATGTCGCAGAGAATTTCTCTGTATCGAAACATAGAAATTACTAAATTACGTATGGTTATTAATTATTAATAAACGATATGGGTGATCAAACGCAAGATGATTTCTTCTCGATCGCGAAAGTTCAGCTACATTCCGGTCTACCAACATTAAATGCTCGATCGTTCTATCGAATTGATCGATTTGATGGTCGAAGATGACATTTTACTTTCGACGAGTCTTTCACTCGAACAATGTCACGGCGACGAAACTAATAGTAATATAAACAAAACGGCAATTGATATTTTATGACTACGTATTGTGTTTGTGGTTTATAGAATCGCAAATAAGAATTTGTTTATTTAACAACGTGAAACTTTTCTTTCTCTGGAAAATACTAGTAAATGCTGAATAAATTTTCCTTTCTATTCCCACTAATAAATACCATACATTTTATCGCAAAAATGCTTATGGAATTAATAAAATTTGCATAAGGTTCAATGCACTTCCACATTGAAATTGCGCTGTAACGACGTTGAAATCTTTTACGTTTGAAATATTATCCGTAGAATACACCGGAAATTATTTTGTAATTCTTGATTCTTCGAAAATGTGGCATTGCACGTTGTTACGATTGCTGTTACATTATTACATTACTTTGAAAATCATAGCTGTAATTTGAAGAATTCTGTCCATAGCGGCCATCATAGCTACTTAAACTTAACGTTTACCGTAATATATTGATAATTGTCATTGTTTACGTAACTTGCCGTTACAATTTAAGGTCATGCAATACGCAGAGCACGTACGTAAATACGCTGGAAAAATGGTTACCGGCCGAACTATTACATGACAATAAATATAAAGAGAGTTATTCGTTTGAAAAACATTTTGCGCTTAATGTCCGGGTACGAGCGCCTTCGTGCGGAGTTCAATGTTTCGGTAAATGCGACCGTAAAGTACACGGTGTAACCCTCAAAGTATACAATCTGACGAAAACCCGGGTCGTCCGACCGGCTCTCGTCCTCGCTCCGACACTTTCACTGGCCGCCAACATCAGCGGAGTTACTGGACACTTTCTTTGGTCGATAGACGTCCGATGGAAAGCTAGTGCGTACGCACAAGTGCAATTTAACATCACGGTGTGATATATGAAACATTGTATACAAACAAATTACTGGCCTTACGTCCGATCCGCATTTTCGCTCAGTCGAAGGATATGAGATAACAAGACGTGGCAGATATCGTGGATAATATTAGGGACAAGTAGATACAGACATAAATGATTAGGTGAATACGAATGTGAATAGCCTATTAGAAGTTTATAAAAAATCCATTCAGACATGTAAAGATGAATCATAGGACATAAACATGTTTAATTAAGAACTATTATTATTGTTGTTATTATTATTAATATTATTACCATGGAAAGAATGATTTTGCTGAAGTATCTAAGAATTTAGCTAAATACAGATCCAAAAAATAATTTTATCATCCATTAAAATGATTATATAAGACGCTCAAACATAATGAGCAATCCTGTACAAAATTTTGACATTCTATCAACTAGCTTGAGTCCTATACAATAATTTTGATGGTTTAAAATATTTAGATCTGTATCTAGTTAAATTTTAAATACTTTAGCAAAACTGCTTTTTACTATACTAAATAATACTAGAACACATAATTAATTGCATAAATAATTAGAAAGTTGAAAGGTATATAGTAAGGCATTAAAGAACACTATGTAAGGGGTATTAAAGAATTATGTGAAAGCAAGAATGTAATCATATGAAAGATGATGTTAATTTGTATGTAATTTTGATATATGTATCAATTTTTTCTTATCTCCTATTTCTAAGATTTTTAAACGTACAAAAATAAATTTACAAATAAAATTTCTTACTCAAAGTTGGTTGGGACGAACGAATACGAAGGTGATCGTATGAATGTGAAACGAGGTTTGAGGGAAAGTGTACCATAATGCTTCGGTTGAGCAACATTTGGGTTTGGTTCCCGCCCATTGGCCAATCTAGCTCCATCAGTACGAAATTTAATGCGAAACTGATATAAAATATACTCTGTACTTGAATCACCTTGTCGTAAAACAAGCTGTCCTTCTTGATGACACAAATATAGTCGAATGTTGACATTTCGTAATTTCAACTAAATTAGCAGTATATAATACCAGAATTTTGTAACTTTAATATATTCATACTCGCGCAATCTTTTTTTTTTAGATAAATGCCCGAGAATATACATTTAAGATAATTAATTCTCACGATCAATATCGGCGTAATAGCTATCTTTATTATCATAATATATAATAAATTTTTTAATTGTAATATATAAATCCAAGTTAATGAGAATTTGTTATTGTGTCTTCGTGAAGAAAATAGCAAAATTGGTTCAATATCTAGTGGCGCTAAATTAATGATCTTTGCTTGGTTAGCATCTAACATAAAGAACATTACACAACACAATTACCTTAACATTCTCAAACGCACTAAATTCCACGGCCTTCACCAACCATTTTCAGTAGGAGAGGGAAAATCACAAGTAGTTTCTTATTTGTCATTACTTCGTGCAGATACATAGTTTGACGTTATATTTTAACGCCACTTTGACAAAAACAAATTATTTTAACAAAAAGGGCAAAAGGATTCCTTTGGCAAATCCTTCATCATCATCATCATAATTCAAATTATTGTCTAACGCTTTGCGAGACATGTACTTCAGTGTTCTATAGGTTGAAAGATCCCAGTTCATACATACTTAAAAGCTCTTACGTAACTGTAGGAGTCCACGTGACTACTTACTTTAAGTAGATAGCCATTTTCTCGTAATCAAACACTGGCTTATTAATCCGTAAATGTGTATAGCCTCGAAGATTTGAGATCTACGAGGTGCATCAATTGAAATCCGATAACGCTTAATATCCTGCGATTATTAGTTGAAAAGCATCTTTGCTATCATAAAGATCTAAATTTAAATAGCTGTCGTACGACAGGGCCAACAAGAAAACTTTCTTTCAGGCCCTTGATCGGCTGGTGATGGCCGAAGCCGACAGCGAGGCTGCCTTGAGGAGCAAAAGGACTATTGGCATTCTACGACAGCTCTTCCCCGATATTTCCCAGGTGAGCAGTCGTTAATACGAATGTCAGAGAAATCCTGCAGAAGGCCAGGACTAGACTGACACGCCGAGCGGCGTTTTATAGACGAGAATGTACATAAATTATCATCACAGATTATATACCTCGCCTCGACAAACATTATCAAGGAGCAGTAAAACGTCCTTGAGCGATTCGCATCAGGCTGAAACGCACTAAGAATTTTTGATACTCTATAATTAGAACTTTGTTTTCGTCGATCTGTATAGGACTGTGCTGTAAAAAAAAAGCAGTATTCACTGAATACTTCAGCATTACATTCTTACCGAGAAAGTAACGCATACGATTTGAGAGGCAGCCAACGCATTAGCCAACTACCCTTTGCTCATTCATCGTACGCTCACGTACGGATTGATTTGTTTTGATCTCATTCCATGAGTATGTTCCGCATGAAGAGAACGGAAGCGGTTCGTCATGCTCCACGCTAATAAAAAAGAATAATTACGTCTCCATCGATTCTTCCTGTTAGCTATATGATATTTCTCGTGTTCTGTTTTTCCTTTCTTTTTCTGAATCCTCACTCAATCTGCAGTACCAGTTACACAATGAAAATTTTCACGAAAACTTAATAACTTTATTAGGGGAAGTTTCATTACGGTCCGAATAAAAAAATCGCGCAGTGCGAAGTAAATTGTTCATGGACGGAGTAAGAGAGGTTCCTACCTATAAAAACTAAACATTCTCGGGAAAGTTTCTTTCTTGCGTGTGAAATTCCTTCTAGCCGCCTATTGAGTTGTTCACGAATAACTTCCTAATTTGACTAATAATACGTTGTGCGATTTTTTTGTCTTGTTAGCAAATGGCTTCTTCGGCATTGGCCAGCAACGCCGGGTTTCTTATGCATGCGGTTGCATGTGCGTGCACGTGCACGACAATGGCGATTGATTTAGTAATGAAATTTGCAGAATAGCGTGAGTTAGTTATCTCACATTGCCGCGAAGTCGCAGTTTGAACGAGCCGGAAGATCGTTTGTGGAGGAATGTCGAAATTTCTCCGGCAGCGTCCTCGAATGATTGAACGAACGCATGAAGAGTTGATGACAGTCGCACGAAGTGACACTGTAAGATCCCTCCCGGGTTACGGAATAACTGCATTTCAAAGAAAACCATGTTTAATTCTGTCTTTGTATTTAAAATAGGATCGTAAAAATCTCACGGAATACCTGCTTCACTGAGCGACGAGTATTATGTAATAGCGGTAAACCTGATTTCCTATGACTTATAGCGCTGTTGAAAGGAAGTCCAAGCCTGGTAATAAGAGATAATGCGATAAGAAACAATAAATCAGTCATACTTAAACACAATATCAATCAATTACACAAATATTTATTAACTAGCAGAACGATTGATCAGATATTTAAAAAGATCCTCGTACAAGCCAAAGAAAACGTCATAAGTCCATATCATTTATAAATAATAAAATGTCAACGATCTGCCATGTGTTGATCGATATCATCACGATCACGCGACTGCAAAGCGATGTCTTGAAGTCAGAATAAAAAAAAAGGAGGAAGATCTATCACTACGCTGCAAGACTCTCCAGCAAAGGCATGTTATTTTCTAGAGAATCGAATCAAAGGTCAACTCTATTATCGGAGAAATCATTCGTGTCCTTGGTCCGGTCATCCTCCGCAATATTCTTGGCGGCGGCATGGACAATACCGCAGGCATCGAGAGGAGCGACGAAGGTACAAGCGTAGTAGGCATGTCGCCCTTCGGAGATGATGAGGATGAATCTACGTCAGCTGGCTCGAATAACGCTTCCAAAGTGTCGATCTCTTTGCCAACGTTTCCACCTGATGAGGAGGAAACGTTTAACTCCTCTTCGTCCACTACTTCAGCAGAAAGCAGAGCCAACATTGTCGACACTACGACGACCACTAGAGCAATGCCAACGACACCGTCTTTATCAGAAAACGAGGTTACCACTACGCAGTGACTGATTGATCAGCAGCTCGGTAAAAATTTCGAGGTCATGACCTTGAGGAATCATTATGAGAAATACAGAATTACAGAATTGCCTTGCAGAATGCCTTACCGCGCATTCAGGACTGCTGCGGCACTGCGTTGTCTACTTTGTGTGCTAATTATTCATTGGGTACTCGAGAAAAAGAGGATCGAATCGATCGACCACTCAGCTCTCGAAGGATTTAATGACCGCTAAGTTACCGCGCAATCAGGACTGCCGCGGCTACGCACGTTTTTCTCATTACGGTTGCTAACTGTTTTTGTCCTCATGCTATTTATCTAGCTATTAATCGATTAATGTTGCATTGGCAACTCATGTTGCTACGATCTTTTATTGCAATCTTATTTCACCAGAGTCATAGAATCTACAAAAATTTTTTCTATTGATTCTGGATCTTTCCATCTTATTATTTCAATTATCATTACGTGTTTTTCGTCTACGATTCATATTATATGTTTATATACATACAGAGTGTTCGGAAATAGATGAGAAAAAAGGAGTAATTCTAATTGATAAAATAAGGCAGGAATTAAGAATAACAAAATTATAATTATAATTTTTTAATACAAAGCTTTTTATTTATAAATGTTGAAATTAAATATAATATCTACACAAAAAATGCAATGTTTAAATGCCTAAAGCATTTTTGCTTTTATAATGCCTAAAGTACGTAAATATTTAGGTATTTAATATAATATAATTAAAAAACAAAGCCTTTTCTCCACTGAAATTTTGTTATTCTTAATTTTGTGAATATTCTAAATGTTTAAATAGTTACGTAAAGCAGTAAATAGTAAAAGCATCTAATTATTTAAACATTTATAACTAAAAGATGAAACATCCATTGCAATTTTGTTATCTTCGATTAATGACTTTCCATCTTATTTTATTATCTAGAATAATTCATTAAATTTTCTCTTACCTGTTGTTGAACACCTTGTATATATTTGTAGAATCATTTAAAACCTATGTGTCTATTCAAAACTTTTATTTCTTCATTATTTAACTCTGACAAATTCAATATCACATCTTTAACATTTATATCGTCTAGCACATTTCTTCTTTCATGAAACTTTGAAGCCATTCCAACTGCTAGATTATTTTTTAATTCAAGTTTGGAAGTTCATCTTAAAACAATCTTTTCACAAATAGCCTTCTTCGGCTTTTCGTTCTGTCATCTCTATTTTCAGTATGCTAATCATTTTTTAGTCATTAGTTGTTGCAGAATAAATCAGCCTAGTGATAATCGTGTTTGTAATGATCTTAAAAAATAACTTCTGTTTACGTTTTTTATATTACATCTACCGATATTATTTCATATATGTATATATATATATACACATATACATGAATTTCAAATAATACTTGCAAATTACATTGTTCGTCAAAATTCGACTTTTTTTCTACAGCAACCACGACCCGCATTTCTTAATAAATTTAAGATTACAAATCCGTCACCGATTGTCCATCACATCAGGATTTTGAGATAAATCGATAATATGAGCCAAAAACAGCGTTTTTTGCCATATTTATCAATTTTTTGTGGTCAAATTTAACGAAATTTTATTTTTCAATTTTATTAGTGTCACTCTAAAGAGCAAATCTTTACCCTTAAAACAAATTTGTTTTAGCGATTTTTTCATCGAGTTATGAATGTTTTTTAAAATGTAAAATGGTGGGTCCAAATTAACGAATTGAAGGAAAGTACAGAAAGAAAGATAGATTTGTATCAAAAAAGTATCTTAGGTTTCCTAAAGATCGCTGTGATACCGAATCTGAAAAACTTAAAATATAGAAATTCAAAATAGCGAATCCATTATGGAGGACAAAATGCGAAAAGTGAGATTCGATCCGCCATATTAGATCCGCCATTTTGAATTTCCATATTTTAAGTTTTCCAGATTCGGTATCACACACAGTGACCTCTAGAAAGCCTGAGATACTTTTTTGATACAGATCTATCTACTTTCCAGGTCAATTTGAATCTACCATTTTACATTTCAAGAAACGTTCATAACTCGATGAACAAAAAAAATCGCACAGTAAAAAAAATTCGTTTTAAAGGTGAAAATTCGCTCTTTAGAGTGGCGTTAATGAAATTAAATAATATAATTTTGTTTGACCACAAGAAAATGATAAATATAGCAAAAAACCCTTTTGACGAAAAATATTTTTGGCTCATATTATTCAATTTATCTAAAAAATCTGACGTGATAGGCATCTTTCGCTGGCGGATTTAGATTCAGCGACCTTAAATCTATTAAGAAATGTTGGCCCTACTTGCCGCAATTTTTTTGTTGGACTGTGTTATTAGCAATTAGTAATCCACTATTCAACTTTTCGTTCGATAAATCATTGACGATTACGTGATGCCCGAGATAGTATAATTTAACATAAATAATATATTTGTTGAAAACATTCTGTTTAATTTGTTATTAATATGCTATTTGTGCCGCTTATTGATTATGCATGTTACATATTGTGTAACGTATCGTTTATAATTCGCATGTTACTTGTTTTGATTTGATTATTATATAAATGTAGTTAAAAGATTTAAAAGTAAATATAGTATTAATCATATTTTAGTTCTGATGCACAAAAAAGCTCAATCAAAAAGTAACTATAAACTCATGTAAAGGAAGTCATATATATCATCAATAATTTATAGGAAACGTTGTTGGAATATTACGTAGTCCTAACAACACTTTACACACCCTGGAATTATGCAGGCGACCTACTTGTCATATGATTGCGATTTTTTGTGCATTTCTCCTCGTTGAAAAAATCAACAATGATCGATTGAATAATAATAAATCATTAACAATCTGTGTCACAATATATCTATATCATGCGTGTTGCTTGTGCTACGAAATGCACATATAAAATGTATATGATGAAATGAATAAGTTGCTTTTTATTCGCTCCGTCAAAAAATTGCCAGACATCGTAACTTATTGTATGGAGCCTTATTCTCCAGAAATATCATATACCAAAATACTATATAATATATGTATATTATAATGTACATACGTATCACGTATATTACAAATTTTCTTATACAATATAAATTCAGGAATAAAACCCCCCTGATTCTTGTCAGCCATAGGAAACGATTTTTTTACAGGACGTGAACCCAGAATCAGAGAATCGAGTGAACGAGATCGGATCGGAATCACAGAACAATGAAGTGCGAGTGCAATTCGCGGACGAAGTGTCGAGCGACAGTTCGCCGCAAGAGTTGACGCCATTGGACGAAACCGAGACGGAGGAGGATGAGAATAGAAACAAGAGATTCCTCTTTGGTTTCGGCGGCGGTGCAGATAGAGGCGCCGGGTCAGGCAATTTTCTCTTCGACATTATCAGGGTGAGTTGCGATGTCTTAGACATAACTTCCTTTGATAACTATGCTGCGTAAAAAATGGAGATTGGAATCATACTCAAGAGAAGATGGGGAATGGGGAAAGCAGGTTTGCGGTTGCATTGTATGAGTCCAGATCTACAATAAGTTTTTAGCCATAAGAAATGTACGAGAATTATAGTTAATTATTCTCCTTGCATTTGACTGTAATTGGACAATTTTTTATGGCTTAAGACTTAAAACATTTATTGTAGATCCGGACTAACGCAACGGTGCGCCGAGTGATCAATCTCGAATACACTTGATATTCCAGTAACGGGCGAGTAACTGCAAGGTTACTATCCGCAAACGGTAGTGAAAGTGCGCAACCGAATTGTCTTTAACCACCGCTGCACCATCTGTTACTATTCCAAGGTTCCTGACCTAGGCACGATCGGGTCTCGCGACAGAATTACCTTAGTCAAGATTCTCGCCAAAGCCAATGTCTTTGATTAAAGTCTATACGATAAAATTCGCGATTTCATACATGCAACGCTAGAGAAATGCTGCGGGTTAGTTAAACTAAGACTTAGCAATAATAGAAGATAGAGTGGGTAAACAACTACTTTACTGTGTAATTGCAAATACTATTTGTGGTCTGTTCAATGTTAATCTTTATTACAAAAAAATACTTATACTTCTAGACAATTGAAGTTCTTTCCTTCTGTTTTAAATGTTTTTTAAAGGAGTGCTGAAATGTATCGATATGTATCGATAAAATAGATTTTTAAGTTCAAAATAAAAACATTATGTATTTCTTGCCTTGCTGTATTCTATATGTCTCGCATAAATGCTAGATTATGTATGTACACTCAGATTGTACTTTTCTAGAGAGTACAAATAAAATTGTCTAAAAGATAACTAAATTGCTATAAAGATATCTTTTAGTGAAAGAATATAGTCGAAAAAATGAGTAAAAGACAAATATCGCACTGCTAGTCATCTTTATAGATGTTTCCATATGATAATTAAAAGATGATTTCTGTATATACATATCTTTTAGTTGTCTTTATGACTTCTTTTAATTTTTATATTTTGACACATATGTATAACGTCCAATAACATCAGATTCCTGAATTAATTTTTACACAAAACTGAACGAAATAGTATGATAATATACATCCCATTTATGAATCCTGCAATGCTTGCCGTATCTTGTATGCAAGAGTCATTATTCTTTCATCATAATCAGGACATGTATTTGAAATACTTTTATTTAAAACACAGTTTTTGCAATATAAGTATATTTTGTATTTTGTATTTCTGTGGAACACATAAAAGTATTACGCATTTTGTATTTAAAATTGAAAAATTGTAAGTTTTTTGTACTTTGCAATTCAAATAATAATTAATTGTTAATCTTAATATTTGAAATACAAAATACAAAATACTTTTATATGTTCCCATGAAGTACATATTTGAAGTATAAAATACAAAATATTTGCATGTGCTTCGTTGAAATGCATAATACAAAGTACAATTGTCTCACAAATACTGTTTTCCAAATAAAAGTACTTCACAAATACATGACTTCAGCCCTGATCATAATCCCCTTTGAAGACTCGCTTTCAAAAAATATATTCTTTATTAGTGTTTATTAGAACGCAAGTGAAATTTTTCATAATGCTGCCTTTTTTATTCTATTCTGTACGTTTTCAAATACGAGAAAATAAATTCCATCACATCCGTCTGGTGGCGATTCCGTGTACTGCTCGTAAATAAGTGACAAAAAGTACTAAAATAACAGAAAGGTAATTTTTTCTTCATGTTGTCTTTTCGGTAAGACGAAAAGATACCTTCTAATCAACTTTTCGTTTTGTCGAAAAGACAACAAAATAAAATTACATAATCACCAGAAATATACAATCAAACAATACTTTATCCATTAGGATCTCATAAATATGATGTATTTTGATAGTCACACAATTTTATTTAGTTTCGTATAAAAATTAATTCAGTGCCCATACAGCATTCTTCCAAAGATGTTTTTACGAATGTTCTCAGAACGTTTGGATATTCTCAGGATGTTCTTCAGAACGTCCCTTGAAAATGTGTGCTAAATGGGTGATCTGATGCTATTAAAAGTCATATATTGCACAATATAAAAATTAAAAAGGTTTTAAAGACAACTAAAAGATATCCATGTAAAAGTCATCTTTTAGGATGCGTTTCGAGTTATGCATGAAGTGCATGATGCATTATTTATCTCTGTTGTTCACAAAATAATGAAGAAGGATAAAATGGTACGTCATGCGCTTTATGCGTAACTCGGAACGCACCCTAAAGGCCGCAGCACATACTTTTGCATAACGCACAACACGTAACCCCGGATCTACAATAGAGTTTTAAGCTTTAAGCCGTAAGGAATGGACAAATCACAATCAATTATTCTCCTCGCATTCGACTGTAGTTTGTCAATTTCTTACGACTTAAGGCTTAAATCTTCTATTGTAGATCCGGACTAATGCATAAGAAAATGAAGTCAAAGTCCTTCGTTTCCTTCCTTTCCATGAAATAAAGAACTCTGGTTGGTTGAATTTCTTATACTGTATGTGTTATCCGTTATACAAGAGTCTGTGCACCCCGCTTTAGATATCATATGGATAAGGCTATAAAGATGATTAGTGATGGGACATTTATTTTAAGATCGCAGCACAGACTTTTGCATAACGCATAAGTGTATAAAAAAATCAACCAGTATATATAAATCAAAGTTCCTTTTTTTTGTGAAATAGAAGGAAAGAAAGAATTCTTATTGGTTGATTCTCTTACGCACTATGTGTTATACGTTATGCAAAAGTCTGTACTACGGTCTTAAAACGGAAAGCACAAACTCTTGCATAACACACAGTGCATAATGCATAAGAGAATGAACCAATCAAAATCCTTTATTCCTTTCCTTATTTACATGAAGTAAAGGATTCTGATTGGCTGATTTTCTTATGCTATATATGTTATGTAAGAGTCTGTGCTCCCCGATTTAGTCACCTTTTCATTAATATTCCTTTACCAAAAGATATCTTTATAATAATTTATCATTTAGGCTTTTAGTCATCTTTTAGATGATTTTGTGTTTCTTGGATATTGAGTAAAAGTGAATAAAGAAAAATCAGTAATTTCTTTATTTTTTCTTGTTTTGGACACAAAATACACCAGAGCCAAATATTATGTGTATTTTGATCGTGAAAAAAAATTTAATTGTTCTGTGAATAGTACAAGTATAATACAAAGTAATTAGTTACACAGTATGGAACAAAAATGATATTTTTATCGATAAACAAAAACCAGTATTCCTTTATATAGCCAGTGTTTCACTTTCTTTAAAAAAATTTGAAATTAATTAATTATTTATAAAGCTCTCTCGGAATTAGTTGCACATTTCGGGCCGATTCCTGAAAAGTCGGCAACTTTACCCCCATTACCGCTCAACGCTAGACGATCGAGTTGCGCGTGGACGTATATCACAATCGGTAGTGCACTATAAGTAATATGCGGCAACTGTACTTTCCAGTAAATTATAATTAAAATACTTTCCTTCCTACATAATTGTTATTTTCTTTATTTAACCGAATTTTCTACTATTTATAAATATATATATATATGTATATATTGCAATATAATTGACAATAATTACAATGTGAACAATAGCTTTCCACACCACTTTTGAAGTATATTTTTTATGCATTTTTTTAAGAGGTTTAATAGACTCAGTAGGCCTATTCCACTAAAAAATGACGAGAAAACTGATCATTGATCAGATACGTGATTCGATAGGAAAACAACATTTTCTAATGCAAAATATTGATTAAAATAAACGAGAGAGAAACAGAAACAACTAATTACAATTTTCTTGAAAATATTATATAATGCAGCAAGATAACTGCTTCAAAATAAAATATTCGTGTTTCTTGAAGTTTTATTTTCATGAATGACCATCACGAAGATAATGTTAAGCTCATATTGAGATATTTTCAATTGTATTTGCGTCTGGAGATTGGAAATGCCAATCCATCGATCAATGTCATTTCTATATTTTTGAAAATTTCTTAAAAAGCATGTCTCGTGGAAAGCATACTTATAATAAACTACATCTAATCGATAATAATGGAGACTGAACATCATTATAAGTATAAATGCATTTTAGTAAATATAATGTACTTTTAAAATATTACTGTATTTTTTTTACAATACATTCGGTTGCTTTTAAAGAATTGCTGACCACACTTTTGTGCCACAGACTGAAATATTCTGTAATATAAAATTTTACTTTACCGGATCATATATTTGATCATCCTTTTTTACTATTTTTTAATGAAATGAACAAGAGAACACTTAAAGAACACATCAATAAATAGAACTTCAAAAGTAATATGGAAAAATATTGTTGACATTATAATCATTGTATTGTAATTATTATTAATTATATTGCAAAATATATATATATATGTTAATAGTAGAAAAATTGATTTAATGAAGAAAATAATTATTATGTAGGAAAGAAAATATTTTAATGATAATTTGCTGGAAGGTACGGTCGCAACATATACATATTTCTCATATAGTGCGATGCTCCTGAGATACACGTCCGCATACGATCCATCGCGGCTCGGCCATCGAGTATTAATCGATACTAAGAGAAAAGTATACGCTTCAGAAATCAGCTCGAAATGTGCAACCAATTCCGAGCACTATTTTATATAATGATCGAAAAGTAACTCATTATCAGATACTCAATAATTCCAGTATATACAATTGTTAACGTGCAATTATTAAAAAAAAATCAACACTAATACTTTTAAGAAAATTCTTTAGTTATCTATTTTATTATAGAAAATGACACAGTGATTGACTGCAAATTGACTGCATGATGCCTTAGTACAATGTATTCAAATATGTTGACATACTTGGTTATCAAGAATTATAAAAGTCGGATTTGATTCACATTTACAATCAATATATCGACTACTCTTTCCAATTTGACCGACGGAGGGTTAGGCAAAAAAGATGTACGAGATGTCGCGTGATATCACTAGGATGCGCAATGAAATATAACAGAAGTTTCTCGAAAGTGCTCCGCAATGAGAAGGATATAATATATAAAAGATCTAGGAACACCTATAATCAGGGACGTCAGGGTGTGGAGAAATGAAATTAATAACCTAACCTAATTTCCCTACTGGGAGCCCTCGCTGGTAGGGGTACCCTTAGAGGTATAACTTACAGAGGGTTAAAATTTGCCCTTGACGTCCTTAATTTTGTTTAAATCTCATTATTCGTTATTTTATTACATTTTTTGTCGAAAATACTATCCCAATCAGAAATGATAATGGAATCGACATCGAATCGACGTCGATTTGATGTCGATTCCATTATCATTTCTGATTGGGATTGCTGATGAAAAAAAATCATGCGTACCATTATAATGGAATCGACATCGAATCGACGTCGATTCGATGTCGATTCCATTATCATTTCTGATTGGGATTGCTGATGAAAAAAAATCATGCGTAATATACACTATATTTCTTTTCCATTGTAATATTAGTAATAAGTTATTTAAAATTACAAAAGAACTTCAATTTTAATTTAATTTTTTATTTAACGATATATGATATATCAGATGTATAATTTTTGCAAAAAATGATTAGAAGGAAATTTATTTTTTCCATATAAGAATGTAAATGTTACAGAAAAAAGAAAACGTTTAATAAGAAAAATCAATATTTATATTTAACAATACAATTTTATAATTTAAATAAAAATTTTCTTTATTTATCTTAATTAGTTTTTAAATCATGGTATCCTTTCTTTATTAAAATAATTTTTTCTGGTTTTAAATCCTGCCAAACTTTTGTATTACTTTTAAATATTTACAATATATATATATGTATATATAAATATCCGTAATTAAAAAAAATTTGTTCATTTGTTAAAAAATACAGGTAATACGTCTATTAAAAAATTAGTTAATAACGTATTAATGATGTATTAATAGATTTAATTGCTGTTTGCATGACGTGATATGAAACCATTATTTTATGTCGCATGTATGTTTCTCGAGAAAATACAATCGTACATGTATCGTGGAAGAGCGTGAACAATAACCGTGTCGCGCACCAACGACACTCGGTGACCAGTTTTTTCTGCACAGTGTCTATATCGGTGAAACGGGTTTTTCACCGTCAGGACAGATGCAATCACGCGAAAATCGAGTCACCGTTTCCAATGGCTGCTGTCACCGTTATACCGTTCTTTGCTTTCCTGGCAAAAAGACATTATTACGAGTGGTTCGAAACGATTCTAGACCGGTCGCGCGCGCTGCGACCCTTCACCGTTCACAGATTGAGAAAACAAGAAATTTGCTACGTGACCGATCTATTCGCTCTTGCCGTAGATATTCACCTGTTAATAAGCGAAAACTTAAGCTAAAACATTTTGTCCTCTTACGGCAAGAACGACACTTTACACGATTTCACTTAAAATTTGAAACAAAGATTCTCAAACAAAAAGTCATTATAACATTAAAATAGTTAAAAAATGATTATTAAACTTACTGACTGCAGCAATCTTGGATTATAACGTCAAAAACGAGAAAATATATAAAAAATTCTTGCAAACAGTATTAAAATGTGAACATTTTTCAATAAAACAATAGCTTCAAAAATAGATTCATAGAATCATAGATATGTTAAAAAGTATAATATACCGAAAATTTCTCTTGTGTTTGATTATCGATAAACAACCATATATTCGAATAAACAACCATATATTCGAAATTGAATTATGCCTAAAATTATATGATAGCTGTCGAATTGAGATAAATATGATTTTATTCTATGTCGGAAGGAGTTTATGATGTATTTTACAAGTGTACTCTATCAAATGCAAATGTTGTTTTATTTAAAAATAAATTTCTAGATATTTTGCAAGAACTTTCGTCATCTTTTTTTTTGCTTCTGACGTCATCAATCTAAAGATTTATGCATTAAATATCAAAGGAGTAACGGTAACTTGCCTTAAGTTAAATAAAATTTCGTTATTTTTAACTTCCATGTTTGTCAAAATGTATAAATCAATCCATTTCTGCGATTTAAAATAAATATCCATATTAACGTATGCACTTAGTAATAATAAATAAAATTTAAATCAAATTTGACACATTTTCTTGAATTAAATTATTTAACTTCAGTTTTAATTAAATTAACGACATATTGAATAGGAGTAGATGAGTTATAGAAATGATTAGAAATAACTAAAATTAAGTATGATTTGACGTTATAAATTTGATTTAACAGTATGAGTGGTCAAGAGCCTTAAAAGTCGATCACTTTTCCATCAATCATGATTTATTCTGACATCATTTTAACTTAATGTGATCGTTGTACTGCTTAGGCTTTTAATGGTTATGAAATAAAATTAATATTTATTGAATGAAGACATTTAATTATGACATTGATAAATTAGTTGGCAAGATTTTAACGACTGTGAATAGAATTGATATTTATCACGTAACGGAGAAATTTAATTATGTATAACATTCAAAAACTACTAAAAATGTGACAGCAGCATAATAAGAAGTGATATTTTAATGATATTTGGTAGAAATTTTTGTAATGACATTTTAGACTGCGACATCCCAGTCGGTCAATACCGGACAGGTTTCAACTATTTAACAAATGTGCATATTTATATAGACAAAGTTCATACGAAGAAATTGTACGTAATATCGCTAACGACATCGACTCGTCGATATCGAATCGGTTTTTCTTCACACAAACTTTGCCTGCGGAGACACGTATAGTTAAACAATTAATTCCTCTCCATTTTTCACGATGGCAAAATAAACTGATTGCGTGACAATCCATCAACGGCGATCGAACGACCACAACCCTCCAGGTTTCACCCGAGGGCTTCACTTTGTCACGATTACAGTACTTTTAACGAACCACTTTCCAGCCATTATTGCAGGACGTTCCAGAAGTTCGCGTGGAGTTCCGCTGGGAGAGATAGCGATCTCTTGTGCGATATCGCGCAGACGGACGGGAAAATGAACGAGAGAAACGAGAGAAATTTCCTTCCAGTGGGAGTAGAGAACTCCAAGTAAACGAAACTGTTCTCGTCTCTGTTTCTCGTTTAGCAAGCGGCCGACGGGGCGGCAAGAGCGGCGGGCACGGTGTACCGTGTCGTGGCCGGTACACAGAGCCTCGGGCTCGGGCTAAGCGCTTCGCGCGACGTGGGCCCGACCGCCCCAGTTGCCGCCAACCCCGGCGGTACTGGCACCCCGATGTCCGGCGCATCCTCGACCGCCGCCCCAGGAGCCGGCATTCTACCACCGGTACGCCAAATCCTTCCGACACGCCTAAGTATCCGCCGACAGAGAGTACGGCGACTGCGCTTCTTCGACCGAGCCCGATGAGACGGATGCTCACTTATGCCCTTCTTTTAGAGAATAGCAGTTCTTCGGCGAGACTTCGATGACGAAACGCGTCAAATGATCTGTATTTGCTCTAAAAGTCGAAGAAAACGATCGTAGGCGTTGAGTGGGCACGCAATGATGCGTTTATTTCTTTGTGCCAGTGATATCAATTCCTTACTTCAAAAATAATACCACTAAAAAAATTTAATTTCCTGGAAAAAAAAGAGAAAATTAATTCTTCAATTTGACAGAAAATTATTGACTAATCAAATAATATCGGCGAAGGAAATATATCCTTAAGGCTCCTGAGTAGTCAGCATGCGATTCAAAATCAGTCGGCGACCTGATGAAATTTGGCGAAATCGGTAGCCACATACACACAAACACGAACCCGTGTACATGTGCTCTCGGCGCGCCGAAAGCGAGCACATGTTCATGAGCTCGTGTTTGTGTGTGTTACAGCGCCTAGCCACGATAAATGGCTGAACTTATAGGCGTAGGAAAGTGACGTTTTGACGATGAAATTTGTGCTGCATGTCATTTCGTTATTATTTGTTTAATTGTGAAAATGTGACGTGTCTCGTATGAAAGTCCTAAAAATGGGCAGAAACTATAGTTATCGTGGAATTTTATGCGTAAAAGCGTATATTTCATTTATTTTTAACAGCTGTTCAAACCGTGTGTTTCTGTCCAAAATTAGGCTCACTTTACCTGCCTTTTACGACTATTTACCAGAGTTGGGTAGTGCCAAGTTAAAAAGCTAAAAGTTAAGTTAAAAAGTTGAAAAGTTAAATAATTTTAACTTAACTTAGTTACATTTTAGACTCTTAACTTTTTAACTTTATTTAGTTACATTTCATCGATAACTATTAACTTTTTATTTAAATTTTTTGAAGTTAAGTCTCAGACTCAAACATATACTTCATTTAAAACATACTCTATATTTTACTTAAAAGTTTTGTTTGTATATATTATTTACATTATATATTGATTTCAATCTAGCAAAAACCATATATTTTAATGTATCTAGTTTTTGATAGGTTGAAATCTATAATATATATATAACAGTATATATCAACAAAAAGTTTAAATAAAATATAGAGTATATTCTAAATGAAGTATATGTTTGTCATTTCCGTTATTTGTAAGACTCTGAAATTATAAAATAGAAAGAAATTTAACTTTTAATTTTTCAATTACTTTTTTTTATTAACTTAACTTTTAATTCAATTAATTTCATTATACATTAACTTGTATCTTAACTAAGTTAAATTTTCAAGGTTGTTAACTTTAACTTAATTTAGTTAAAAGAAAAAATTAACTTACCCAACCCTGCTATTTACTGATTATTAAGGAAGAAAATTACAGTTTCTGCCCATTTTTACAAGTATTTTAAAGCAATCTCGTCATTTAGATTTATCCAAATTGTCTTTATTTACAAATGATTATGCTTGCAGCATAAATTAACGTGTCATTCCTCGCTTCGGCGTCACGATTCCAACATGACTGCCGCGACTACTCAGGAGCTTTTAATATGATCAAATGTCATTTTTGTTATTTATGTTTCACAAGCATTAAAAAATCACTTTTTTCTAGGTATGACAATTTTTCTTGAAAGCAACTCTTTTTGAATTTAGATGATTTTCATGGTTTATGTGGTTTTAGGTGGTTTTTCATAAAATTAAATTAATTCACTTTTAATAATTGGTAGAGTAATATTTACCTAATTCATTCATGATAATAACTGGAGAAACAATTTTTTTATTGTAACATTTTTTAAGTAAGGAAGTGATCTGACATATAACGTGTCATGAACTTATGATCGTTTTTTTCTATTTGTTAATGTGAGACAATCGACGGTTGGTGCTGCACGTACATAGCATCAATCGAATTTATCGGGTTCGTTCATTAACTTTCTCTTTCTTTCTGTATCTATTTCATTCTACTAATATGACTTCCATCTTTCTTCTCTTTTTACTTTATTTTTCTCTATTTTCTTTTTCTACTCTACTTTTTATACTTCTTTTATTTCATAATCACCTTCAGCATGTCATACATTTTCCAATTGCATGAAAAATTGATAGTCATCTGATTTGAGTATCAAATATGACTCGAAGACTTGATCCTCTAGAGTTGTGTGACGATGGGTTTATTAAACCTCCTGTATTGATTGATTAGATAACAAAAATTTTGAAGTAAAAATAATTTAGTCTTCTTTATAATAAAATAATATTAAGATAAAAAATACATTATTATATTTGAATTTACTATTAATTCTTAATTCTTGTATACATTGTTCTAACAATTGCCATTTTAACAAAAATGTCAAATAATTAAATTTTCTTTATGTTACGTCTACAAAAAATTTGGATCGTTCTTATTAAAATAATTTTTAAATAGTATTTATTATTTTTCATACAAGTTACGTCATTTTGATTTTCTTTAAAATTTATTAAAATTTATACATATATTAAATAGATTTTATAAAATGTGTTAGAGATTTTGACGCGCGCGCGTTAGCTTCACACATAGGATTAAAATTTATTATAGTTTTCTCTAAAATACTGTTCCATATATATGTATTTATTTTTGTAATATCGCAATCGTGCACTACAAGCAAAAATAATACAAGTGCACTCTTCACATTATACCTTGTAATTATGTTGTCTTAATTGTCCTATTATCTTCAATCAACTTCTTCACGTAACTCTTCTCTAATCGCAAAATCTTCCTCGCATTGTATTGCACTTATCTTTATCTGCATGCCGCACTTTTTCACATATACGCATCACTCTCAACTTGGTTGTATGACGTTTCTTAAATCTTCCGACTTACTTTCTACCAATGACTTAATCCCTCACGACGACTTATTTTGAACAGGTTATCGACACTCTTCCTGTCTAGTTTCTTTTTCTTTTTCCTCATACACCGTTTCTCCTTCCTTTATACAAAGCATCTACCGATCTTGCCTGTCTCGCTGCGCATGAATTGCATATCAAGATCTCTAATATTACCGGCCTGTTGTAAATGCGTACGTGTATATGTTTGAAAGTAATGCAACACACAGCGAGTTCTATAATCTGCCGTTCCCTCTGTATAAAACTATCTCTTCTTTATTTACTACGACTTCTTTGTATCCACGCACTTTTTTTATATGTCTAATATTATAACGAGGTCTTGCCATGTAATTTGTACAAATTGCGCATCCCTAACTCCTAGCTGAATATTACTTTATATATTCCTATGCAAACATAGAGTTGAAGTATAACTATATAGTTGACTAAAACGAGTAATATATTTACACAATATTCGGTTTGTATTAAAAATATTATTAATAGAGTCGCCATTTTTTAGAATACACAAATATCTGATAATGAGTATAAAAAAGGGCATTATGGTGTATTTTAGACATTTCTATTTAATCAACATCTTAGTTTTATTAAAAATGCAATTTGCACTGAGTAACATTTAAAAAATTTCGCAATCAGAAATATAAAGTTTATTTTTCAGTTGAACTTTTTCTGTCGTTCATCTTTTCTCTTTTTCTCTCCAACGAAGAAAGAGATGAATAGTGCAAGAAGTTTAGCTGAAAAGTATATGATCAATTATAATTCGTAAATTCTTAATACTTTTAATTGTTTATATGCCCTTAACAGTTACTTAATTGAGTTTTCTTCAACTCTAGAATATTTACCGGATAATTTTGTCCATTTCATCTCGTTCCAAATCCCATCTTGTTCCACCCGGCCAACGGTCCCGACGCAACGCTGACAACCACCGACTTTTTAAATCTGGCGTACTGACCAGTCCGCCATTGATCAATGCCGATTCTCTCGTTGTTGTGATCTTCGTACTCGTCCACTGCACCGTATATATCTAGCGGTCCGTAGTTGTATCTAGTTCCATTTATTTTGGACACACCCAAGTAAATGCACGCAGTTTTGTCGCGGTAGACGAATCGGTCGCAAGAAATAATTTGACAATAATATCAGCGCAGATTCTTTGGATGAAGAATGAATGTTTAATGATCGTTATCAAGAAGCTGAGATTTCTCATCGCGACGGAACCGGTTTGTCTGCCAGACAGAGATCTGCATCTCGTAGATACTTATTGTAAATTTAGTCCACGACATGTACAAACTCGACGCATTCGTAACTAGACCCATGCATCATAGACCAAGAGACGTCCCTATCAAAAACATCTAGAGAATAGTTCTATATTCTCTGAACGTCCTCAGGACGTTCCCAGAACGTCTCTCGGATAAAGTATGATGTGCGGGAAGAATTCGCCTGAACACCAAATTCAATATTATTCTTATTATGTTGTATTGCGAATTGCTAGATACGATGCGTATTATTGAGAGTTGGTCGTGGCATATGGTTTATCCTGTTGTCACTATTGGGTACTTGGCGATTTCACCTTTTCATGGTGCACGTGCAGGGTGTCCATATATGTAGAAATCCTTAACCGGATGTCGATCCATGATCGCTTCGCGGGATCGCCTATCAAGAATAATCTCAAATAATTCTCAAATTGAAAAAAAAAGACGTATGGACACCCTGCAGACAAACTTCGAGTATTACGAGCCGAAGGAGCGCACGTAAGGATCGTAGCAGCAAGATCGATGGTTCGTATGTTGTAGCCGCAAGTAGGAATAAGGATGTGAGAGCACCGTAGTGTCGGGAGCGCTGGAATTGGACGTGGAGCTGCAATACACACCGCAATTTTATTACCCTCCAACAAACAAACAAACAAACAAACAAAATATTATAATTCCTGTATGTTTTGTACTCACTTCTTCGCCGCACATCCCGAAATCCATTCCGGGACGTAAACGGCGGGGTGCCCCTCTAATTACTCCAACTAATGCTAATAAATCTCTGTAATCTTTTCAGCTGGTGGCCGGAAGCGGAAGTAACCAGCTGGGCGGCTCTTCCTCTTCGGACACCCATGACGGAAAGTCGGATGAACACGAGGCCGTACCCGGCCCAGTCACCAGGTTCTTCGTCATCGCTAATCGAGGACTCTCGAATCTCGTCCAGGATCTCATACTCGTGAGTATAGAAACTTTCACCGATCACTAATTTTAACTTTTTTTTTAGCATAACAGAATTTTGCATTTATTTAAACTCTGCACGAAAAAATCGATTTTATTAAAGTATCTAACATTTTAGCTGCATACAAATCCTGGCAAGTTTCAATTTTAATTTAACTTAGATGCAGATCTAAATATAATTATGTTGACCATAATCATCAAACTAATTACATAGGCCGTAAAATGTTTAAGTATGATGATAATACTACAAAAAATTTTAACATTTTAGCAAGCCGTTCACGTCCAATATAATTATTTAGATGGCCCAATAAAATTATTTCCAAATCTATATCTACTTACATTTTTAGATACTGTAGCAAAATTATTCTTTTCATGTAACTTTTGCAATTCGAACGCGTTATTGCTTTGATTGATACATTATTGATATTTTTCTTGTTACGTAACGTTATAAGGTATTTTTTATAAATGTAGAACATTCCTTGTGAGTGTCTGAAGTAAATAAATTAACTCAATGACACAATAATTATTGTGCGATTGTGGAGGTATAATTATCCATAAACTTTATAAGCTGCGCTTATTTTCGACGTGAATGTATCATATACTAGTCGATTCCTATAAAAAGAGGGATAATTGGTGGTTAATAATCGATTGCCGTTACAGAGCTCACAATAGCTGCGTTCAGCAGAGAAAACTAATCAGTTAGCGCTTAGTGATTCTTTAATTGGTTCTTGTTTTTAGTTGTTCGTTGGACCTAAGTGTAGGAACCGATCATATTAAAGAATCACTAAGCGCTAACTGATTAGTTTTCTCTGCTGAACGCAGCCAATGTGATCATAGTACTAACAATGTGATCATAGTGCTAACAATGTGATCATACGCGACTATTATTTAATAACATATTTTGAAAGACATCTGCGTCAATTAGCTACATACTATAAGCAGACAACATAATAGGATTTATATTCATTATACCGGATGTCGATTATAGATTTCAAAATTTTAATGACTCTTAGACCACGCGAAGGTAAACCACGTCTATGACGAAATATTGAACAACTGTGTCGAAGAGCAATTAATAAGTAAAAGTTAAATTGTACATAATATCGTTAGACAATTGTGTCAGAAATAAATCTAACTGTAATTATAATTCATTTAGAAATTGTAGGTATAATTAATTTAAAAACTAAAAAAATTCAACTCCGGTGTGATATATGTGTGCGCAATCGCGCAAATGATTGCGTGGTTTCTGACGCACATAAGTTGTTCATATCTCTATTTCATTATCTACTGGAAAATTAATTTCAACATTGGAACGAGGAAAAGGATTAGGAACTTTTTTCTTATTGGAATCACGGCGTTCACGGTTCACCGCGTGAAATTTGCGAATCTTGTACTACAAATCAAATAAATAATTCAAATAAACGAAAAACTTATAATACTGCACGTGACGTAATTCCGATCCCACGATAAGTAATCCAATCTGTCGTCGCAAGCGACTGCATTTGTCGACACGCGATAATTACTACTCGCAAACGGATTCGTTTCTTCAACGGATTTGCCAAGTGAAATTTACATCGTGGTTTCTTATATAAAATTACGAGATTAATTAAAACGGCGACGGAAACGCGTGACAAAGAACGCGACACAAATCACGAAACTGCGAGTTTTAAAAAAGAATAAAGAAGTATCAAAATATCGCAACCACGCAAAAAAATATTTTACTACTCCAGCTAGAATTATAGCTGTTTTTGTATCTGATAGAAAATTATGTATCAATCGCATAGAATTTATAGCACAAATCTATCTGTGTCATCTATATGATTAGGTGCAATACATATCCAATATCGCAGTATTTGCTAGAAATTTATCTATTTTAGCTATTTTTCTTAGATAATTTTCGCTATAACTGCAAGATCACTCTTTTAAGTGACTTACAATTAGTTGGATAATAATCATTGATAAAAGATGTATGAGTCCTCAACGCTATATAACGAATCATATTAAAAATCCATTTGGAATTAGTAAAAAACGTCGCGAATGTTAAATTAGGCACGTGAAATATCAAATTTGAAACCGCACGCAAGAATAAATAAATACATATACGATGAAATTCATAAAACCTTTTTAAAACTCGGGAATTGAAGGAGACATTAGTCTGTCATAATATTTACAAGTTTATGGCATAATACTTTATTAAAGTTGAGTGTTGTAGCGCGTCGTAAGGCCACGTTACCTCGGTTGCGGTTATTGATTAAAATCTCATATAGCGGTGATCGGAAGATTTAAACCTTTACGGTAGCCAGTCACGTGTTCGGCCGAAAGTCAAACAAGCGTAGCACCGCGTCGCGACGCGTCGCCGTTGTTTCAGATATAAACTGGGCCATTACGCAAGCCGAGCCGTCGGGATCGGTGGAAAGTAAAAATGTAAGCGACTTTCTCTATGAAATAGCGCGTCCATTTACCAGCTGCAACTTATGCAAGAGCCGATCTCGGCACGCAAGATCGCCGGAGGCGACAACTGGCCGCGGCTACTACCATCGAAATCGCACGCTTTGCGTTACGCTTTGTGGACGACTGCCCTACATTTAATTTATCACAAAGGATCTTTCGTGTTTAACGACCAAGACTTAGCTGCGAAAGTACACTAATTTCCTCTATCTTTCCTTATTTTTTATATCGACATATACCTCACTAAGTATATAGAAACTACAATTTCGAAAAAGATAAATGAATATATGTATAGATTAGGGTTTTTATGCGTGGATTTTGAAAGTTGTCCAATTTCAGTAATATATAGAAAGTTTATTCTATAATTAAATTTACATTTTTTGTAAATTGTAGAAGATTGCCAAATCAATTTATATAGTGACAAACATCATAGAAAAAGAAGATGAGAAAGGATTGACTCGCAATATATTTCATACGTTGCCGAGAACGAACTACACTTTCACTTTGTGATTTAATCAATTTTAAGTTCGTAAAACACGGAATTAGTGGGCATTGTCCAGCTAGGAGATTATTCATTTTGCACTTATTGAATGGTGCTCAGCCTTTGGACAGTGCGTGATAGATGATCTAAATCAGTGATGCGCAACTTGCAGCCTATCTATGAATTTTTTTGCGATGCTAGCTTATAGCTGAAAATATAAAATCTCTACTTTTTATTTTTATGCAAACAAAATAAACATTATGCAGTGTCTGCAAAATTTTACCTGTTTCTGAGTAATCATCATGTGACTTTGCGGGAAACATAAAAAATTAAAAAAATTTCTCCTACAGTGACAACAAATTTCGCTTTTCATGTTTTAGAGAATAGGTTATATGATCGCCATCCTGGAAAAAAAATTCTCTAAAAATGAATCTCTTTAAAAAGGTTGGATCTGTTTCGCGATCATCATGACACAATCTAAATTACACTGTAACCGAAGAGTCGTAAGCAATATACATATAACATAATCGACCGATAATATAATTTATTAATTGATTAAAATATTAATGACAGCCTAAAAGCTGTGTTACTTAAGCTACCATTAAAATACAAAAGCCGGAATTGAATTATCTTAGATCATGCACCATCACGCAAGGATTTTTTTTATTCATTCCGCGGTACAATCCACTATAATTTTTTAAACCAATGATTTTTACGCTCGTAACACTCGGAATTGCCGCGTGAACCGTGGAAAATGATTCACCTTAGCTTATATGATCGACGTAACTGCAGCGTTTATTCTTGCTCGGCCATTTGTTACTTCCGTACAACTTACGAATTTTGTAATCAGTTAATAGTAGATGATTATAAGTATTATCGGAGATAATAATAATTTATGTATACAAAGAATAGCAATCTATAACAAGAAATTAATTTTATTAACAACAAAAATATAATTGTTGATGTATGAAGTCGGAAGTTGTTTAGTATTAACCCTTACCGTACTAATATGGATAACTAGTGACCGAGCGATTCCTGTCCATGCAAGTTTCTTTGAGTCTTTCGGTAATTATAAATTATACTACATTTAATTATTTTCCAAAATAAAGAGTCAATATTTATTCTAAAAAGTTGAAAGTAAATTTTTAGAGATTTTTTGAATTATTTTGAAGAGATGAAAAAACGAAGAGATTCTAGTGACCCTTGATAGTATGCATGAGGCGCCAAATTGTTCATAGTACGGTAAGGGTTAAATGTATATATGTATATACACTACGCAACAAAATTATCGCAACAAAATTTTTCATCGAAATTTTGCTATTTTTCAAATACGCATAACTCGGTCAATTTTCATCGTTAAAAATGCCCGAATAACTTCAAAATGGCATTACTCGGTCAAAAAAAATCGTAGAGACTCGAATTTTTTTTCAAATCGTTTGTTGAAAAGTGCACTTTACAATGGTATATGTGGTATTTTCGAAAAAAAATCGGGGCGATCCAGGTAGCGCGTCAACAATCAAATTTTTTAAGAAAAAAAATGCTTGGGCTTTATTAAAACATGGAGATGCGGCATCGACTTGCACCTAATTTCGCATCAAGTTTTTCTTAAAGTACAGATAATTACCTATAAAATGAAAAAAGAATCGTCTTGATACGATAGTATTTAAAAAAGAGAAAATAATATTAATTAATTCATTTAAGCTGACACATTATTAATATTCTTAACTTAATAGAAACTTTCTGTTTAAATTAATTTAAAACATTAAATTAAATAAGTTTAATTGTAATTATGAACATTTTAATCTTAATAGACGAAGATTACATTAAGTAACGAATGCAAATTATCCTCACTGTTTTAATATTATTAACTTAATAGAAACTTTCCGTTTGAATTAATCTAAAGATATTGAATTAAATAAGTATAATTGTATTTATGAATATTCTATCTTAATACACAGAGCACATGGAGATTATATTAAGCAATAAATGCAAATTATCTTTGCTTTTTTCTTTGAAACAAAATAATAAAAGGTGTTTGTAGAAGAAAAAGAGATTAAATGACATTTAGATATAAACCAAAGGATAAACGAAATTGCGTTGAAATCGAACGATGTCGGCAATATTACGTGCTACAAAGAGAATATAAAAAAAATAATATACATTATATATATATATATATAAATTAATGACGGCGGGAATGGATAAATGTAACTTTGCGAAAATTCTAGATAGCAGACATACCGGTTTTGCGTGTACTACAGTCGCAGGTTGAAAAATTATCACTTAAATTATATGTAATACTATATTATGTCTGCAAAGAAATATAGCATAATGTAAATTAGAACTTCACGCCGATCAACTGTGCTACGACAGAATCGTTTGGCAAAGAGCGCAAAGAGAAAGGAAATTGATCCTGAAACACTTTTGTGTGACAATTCTTTTTTTGCATCGTTTTCATGTTGATCATAACTGTTCTATTATGCTACGATTTGCGGATTATTAAATTCTGTTGCATTAACGTGCGAAGTGTTTTACTTCACAAGGAGCATCCATCGCGCCATCCGGTTTGAAAACGATTTACGCTTTGTACGCAGCACGGAATTCCTCGATTCGTTAAACTCTTTTGCACATCTTGATTTTGTGCAATTACACCAAGACGCGAGTAACACGAAGCAATTTTACATTAGCGAAACATGCGTAGCGCTTGTAGTTCTTTACCTCTTTCTCTTGAATTGGCTCTAAAGTTTTCTCTACAAATTTAACTCGTATTAACATTAAGTAATATAATTTAAGAAAAAATTTGGAAAATTACGATGTATAGAAAAAATAGATTATTTAAGAAATGTTTAAATACTATCTTTTATCCTAAAAATAAGTATTGAACATACAATGAGAGCAAAATGTATTTTCGTAGATATTTATTTTAATTTTACTTTTAGAAAATAAATATTAATTAACAATTTATTGACAGAGAATAAAATAGGTTGTATACTAATAAAATAGATTGTATATTTCTCAGAATTATTTTTCCTAAAAAAATGTAGTAATTAAAATATATTAAAATATATTTTGATAATAAACGAAAATGGAAAATGATATTACAATAGAACTCCGTTTATTCAAATATATCAAAAGACAAATAACTAAATTATTCAGATACTATAGAGGCTCAAACAACACTAGCTCTCTCCTCTACTAATACTTATTAGTTCTGATAATAGGAGCTAATGTTCAGATAATTTAAATCGAGTATATCATGCTCCTATCCGAACAACAGTGCTATAATTCAAGTAATAAAATTTTGAGAAATCAATTATATAAGCTTTTTTTCTAGTGCGGAAACGTGAAAAGGAAAAATGTTTATGTACGTATGTATGCTATATATTAGGATCGTTGTTATTTTAACAATTTTTGAAATTTAATCGGGGCACCCCCTAAAGTAGTTCAAGATCTCAAAAAAATAACACCATATTTTTCAGATTTTTTTTAACAATTTTAACCCGTGCCACCGGCCTCGCGGGTATACAGAAAAACATCTTTGTCAACAAAATTCGTCGCTCTAATTCTTATAAACCAATTAATTGGTTTATAATTAATAATAATTCTTATTAACCAATCTAATTCCAATTCTTATTAACTAATTTTAAATTCTGTTTTTAATTTGCTCGAAATTGAATATGCTATAAGTTTCTGTGTAAATTTTGATAGTTCAAATTAAAAATTGCTGATCCAATATTCGTTATCGTGTAATTTTGATTTTTCCTGCTCACATCATTGGATCGGCAATTTTTAATTTGAACTGTAATCAAAATTTACGAAAATAAACTTTTAGCTCATTCAATTTCGAGCAAATTAAAAAAAACTTTAAAATTAGTTAAAAATTAGAGCGTTGGCTGAATATTGGTTACAAAAAGTATTTTTCCGTTTACCTGTGTCCCGGTGGCACATATTAAAATTGTAAAAAAAAATCTGAAAAAATATGATATTATTTTCAGACTTCACAAAAGTTTTCGATACCGTCAATCATGACTTACTTTTAGTCAAACTCAAGTTATGCGGTCTTTCTCATCCTGCTCTCTCGCTAATCTGCTCGTTCCTTACAAACCGCACGCAGCAAGTCTTCATATATAATCCTTTTCCTCTTTTCTCCTCTACTCGTGCCGTTCTCTTTGGTGTTCCCCAGGGTTCCATTTTCGGACCCTTACTCTTTAATATTTTTGTCTCTGATTTGTCTAATGTTTCTCCGTCCTCCGAGTTCTTCATGTATGCAGATGACGTATATATATATATATAATTCTTTTCAAATCCTTTCACCCATTCGATGCTTTAGCAACCTGTTCTGCTTTGAATACAGACTTAAAATCTATTGCCGAATGGTCCACTAATAATGCCCTGCATCTAAATCATCCTTCTAAATCATCCTTCTAAATCATCCTTCTAAATCGTTCTTGCTGATTGTCGGTTCCTCAACATTGTTATCCCGTATTCAGCCCTTCGACATTTCTCTTAATTCTATTCTAATTCCTCGTTCCTCCTCTATTAAGATTCTTGGTATACATGTTGACTCTTCATGGTCATTCGAGTCACACGTGGCCGTCAAGTGTCGAGTTGCTTATGCTTTACGTCTTCTTTATCTCCTTCGCCACATCCTTTCCTGCTCTCAAAAACTCGTCACTTCTCAATTACTTGTTATTTCTCTATTTGATTATGCTGATGTCGTCTACATTCCGGCTCTTAACCAACATCTACTAAATCGTACAGCGTATCCAAAATTCTTGTCTCCGCTTCTCCTGTTGCGTCTTTAAATACGACTACATATCTCCGTATTACCAGAGATCTGGCTGGCTTAAGATTTGGCAACGTTTTATTCTCCACCTGTGCTGTCTTGTATTTTCTCTCCTTCGCTCCAATACTCTTTTATATCTGCGACGTCTCCTTCAGTTGAATTCTGAACATCATTCCTCTTTTAACCCTTTTGTCACCAGATACCCAGATTACTTATCTTTCCCCATATATCGGTCAACTAAGTTCCGTGCCGCTTTCTTCTACACCTCTGTCAAATATTTTAATTCCCTTCCTTCAATAAAAAAACTCTCCCTTTCTATCCTCTTTTCGTTCCGTTGCCTCGTGTTTCATCGCGTCACTTACAGTATTTAAACGAGACTGATGTAATTGGTGTGTTTGCGGGTGTATGCGCGCACGTGTGTGTGAGTGTATGTGTGTATGTATGATTTCAGCTATTGATTTACCTATTATTGCATTGTCTTATTCTGGTTTTCTTATTGATAGGCTTTGTAACAGCAATTTTGCTGACGCCTAACCATTTGCAAGCTACTATTGTCTATTGTATTTATGTTTATGTTAACTGTAGTCTATTGTATCATATTTTATGTCTGTTACTCTGATAACATATAGTCTTTTTCATATAGCTTTGCAATAAACTAAATTAAAATTAAATTTTTTTAAGATATTGAACCGCTTTATGGGATGCTCTGATTAAATTTCAAAAATTGTTGAAATAACAACCACTATAGTATATATGTATATTCGCACACATACAAAAAATTTTCACTTTTCACGTTTCTGCTCTAGAGAAAAAGTTACATAATTGACCCCTAGTTATAAGTTGTAACAATATATTATTGGAATTAAACACTTGAACTTGTAAATGAAACAGATAACGGAGTATAATCTATTGTATTTGGGCATACAAAATGTATTCATACAAATGAGAAATTTATAGTTTTTAAAGTCATAAAATAGTTATCTTTGCAAAGCTTTTTTGTTTATATTAGAATAAAACATCATTATATGTATATAATAAATAATAATAAATCATAATTAATTTACTTTCTAATATAAGGTTTATTAAAAAAATATCTATGTATATGTATATATATGTGTATATACATATATATATATATATGCATACCCTGATAGAAAATGTTAGCAATTTGATCACATTTTAACTACAAAACCATATCCATCTGTGTCCGCATTTGGCTATGAATTTGTCGACAAAGCCTGCTGACAGGCATTGCCAGCAGATTGGTGGCAGAAACCGAGCAGAGTCGGGTTCTGCTCTCAATCTGCTTTCAATCTGCCGGTTATGCAGAACTTTGTTCGGTTTCTGCTATCAATCTGCTGGCATAACATGTCTAGCAGACTTCATCATATTTCTGACAGCAATTTGCTGACAATGTCAGATAATACAAACTCTGTGTACAATTTGTTGCCTTTCTGCAATCAAGAACTGCAAGCTTTGCTCAAAATCTATCTTCGTAAGCTTTACTATCGGGGATATATATATATATATATAAAAGAATACTTTTTATATATTTACTATAATAGTCGGCAGAAGATTGTCAAGTCGGATTATATGCGAATACTTAAATATTTGACTAAAATTAATCAATTTGCTTTAATTTGCAGCGTCTGGCAGCCACAAGCGAGCGTTTCGTCAACTTCAAGGCGCGACTGATTACCTCCATCATCTAAGGTCTCATTTGAGCACTGGGATGAGGAAGCACAAGAGGAGCTCCGCCGGCGTTGGTACCGTCACGTAGAGGCACCATCGCCGAGCCACTTTTGCCAGTAGGAGCACGGGTACGACGTTGGCAACAGAACCAATCTCATGATGTTGCCCCCTTGTCCCTGAGATCCTGAACTTAATTTCTTCGTCGATGGCCGTCGAGCTTTTCGCGAAACACAACACACTTCGCCGCCAAACGCATTCCCCTAAAGTAATCGACTCGATTCCGTTCGACTTCATTTACTCCCCCTTGTCTAATTCCCTTTTATTTCCATTCCACTTTCTACCTTTCTCCTCTCCCCCCCCCCCCCCCCTCTCTTTTCTATTACTCTTCGTGCATTTTTATTATTTTCGCCCTTTAGTTAATTAAAATAACAATAATGAATAATGAAGAAATTTTCGTAATCAATCGTCATTTTAGGACGATCGAAATTTAATTATTACGGCGTAGCTCGTACCGCCATGGTACGATGGAAGCATATCGAGAGAGCCGGTGAAACTGTAAAATCATTTTAAATTTGTGATACGACACGCTCTCCATTGACAGTTTCAAATGAATAAATGATTCATGCACCACCAGCCACGAGTCGAAAATTTCTCTGCGCGCTCTCTTGAGTAGCAACAGAAAGTCATCCCTTAGCTAAAAATGTTTCAATTCTTACAAAGTAAGAATAAATAACCTATTTTTTTATTTAAAAGGTATATGATACGGAAGGCTTATGGTTTTCTAACAGGGATAAGATGCGTACTATTAAAAGAATCGAAGAATAAAGTCAAATATTTTTTCTTCGATTGTTCACGCGCAAACAGTATGTTCTGATCATAGACCCTATAAGTATGAACTGGCAATACAAGCAAAATCGTGTTTCTCTTTCTAAAGTGTAAGGAAGTTCAGAAGTACGTTTGGCGCATACTTGATATACTATACATTATTTTTCATTGAGATTATCTCTTTCTATACGATTCTTCGTAAACAGAAGACAGAATCTAAAGTTCTGTCTTACGTATTTTTTAATTACTTACTCTCTAAATCTGAATCAGTGGATAGTCACTAATTTCATTATCAGTGCCCAGTGGCATACTCGGTACTGATAATGAAAATATTATCTCGACAGTGAAGTACAACTAAAAATGGAAGAATGTTTGAGCATTATATAATTAAAATATTGACATTTTCACGTTAATTTCTATCTTCCAATACCGTATTCATTGAATTTAAGCACTAAAACAAGCCTAGATTAGTTAGATCACATAATAAAGATTAGTTAGGTTAGGGATGTCATATTTAATTCACTGATTACCAGTTAAATATGACATCCCTAATCTTTATTATGTGATCTAAATAATCTAGGCTTGTTTTAGCATACTTGCCACTGATAACAGTGATTATCCACTGATTCAGATTTAGAGAGTACATTTTACATTTTCAAAAAGAATCTTATTTCGTGTTTGCTTTGCTACAATATATTATTTTTAATTCTAATATAGTGCCAACGCGCCATATGTTTAACATGCACAATGTATATTTCCGGACACTTTGAAAAAGAGAAACATTTGAAAAGTTATATATATATATATATATATATATATATGTCGTAGGCCGATAAATAAATCAGGCTGTTAGCTAAAAGCTTGGGCCGTTCGTTAAATGCCGGCCGATAGACAAATCTGCGTATCGAACGTCATCCTTTGTCTAACGGCCGGGTGAAATCAGGAAGTTGAGCTAAAAGCTGGCAATTAGCCTAAATGCCGAACGTTCTTCAAGCCATTACAATAAGAGATATGAGAATGAAAATAAAGCCTCTTACCGAGTCCTGTTAATTACTCTATGTCGAGAAGTTTTTTTGCCACTAAAATGTAAAATGAACACCGTATAAAAAATACGAAAAAATTTACGAGAAAATTTTAGTTTACCTGTACTTCGTAGCACCCACGACTCCAATTTGTGGAATTGTTGTCAATCATCCAAGCACGCAATATATTTTCAACATCAGCGTTTGACTTCTCGACACTTCCTTGACTTTGAGGATGTCGCGGACGTCCGTGAACAATTTTGCAATGTGGCCATAGACACAAAAGTTCGTGTATGACAGCCGCAACGAACGCTCGTCCATTATCACCCTGCAGAATTTGCGGCGCACCCCAGGTGAAAAAAATTTTTTATAATTCGTCTACTACCTTACAAGCATGTTTAGATTTCAACGGTCGCAGATGTAATGACATGCCGTTTTTGAAATTCACCGCTTATCACGAGCATAATACATCATTTTGTCCCTTCCTCCGTGCCCGGTTTGAATGTGTGCTTCTAGAAGTTTGTCATAATAATCTTCAAGAGCTACCATAAAAATTAACGGTTCACTTACGTCCTTCCTTCTCAAAATTACACGTGTTTCATTCCCGATTCTTACAAGTTAATATGTTTTATCATAATGATAATGAGATACTGATTTTTTTATATTTCCATCTTCTAGTTCTGACAACAAATTAATGACACTTTGCAATTGATTGTTATCCCACACAGCTCTGTTACTGTCTAACCGTTGCGTTTCTTTTAATTTGCGTTCAAATTCTTGGCGATTTACTGCATTATTATCACCCATGTTTACAGTATGAAGACAGTACAGCGATTGATTTGCCCAAACGAAATGATACATTGTTTCTATTTGAATCGTTTATCATAATATTTTCATTCTCATACCTCTTATTGTAATAGCCTGAAGAACGTTTAGCATTTAGGCTAATTACCGGCTTTTAGCTCTTCCTGATTTCACCCGGCCGTTAGACAAACGATGACGTTCCATACGCAGATTTGTCTATCAGCCGGCATTTAGCGAACGGCCCAGGCTTTTAGCTAACGGCCTGATTTATCTATCGGTCTACAACATATATATCTCTACTCCTCCGGACAATATTTCTTATTATTAGCAGAAACTATAGACAATTACCAGTTCATACTTGTAAAGCCTGTGGTGTTAATTAATCATCGGCAAACACGAGACAAACAAGATGCTTAAATGTACATAGCTCATCTCTGAATACGATAGTGCCAGGCATCGTCTCTATCTATTTCTCTCTCTCTCTCTCTCTCTCTCTCTCTCTCCCTCCTCTCCCTCTCTCTCTCTCATTTTTTTCCCTAATACACACATTTTATTCGAGGGACGTTCTGGCAAACGTTCTTAGGACATAGGGATATTCGAATGTTCTTTCGAACGTCTCTTGGAGATCAGTGCTATTAGGGTTCTTATCCAATTATCTTTCATATATCTATATATATTTCTGCTTCCTGTGAAAATTGTGGTGACGTTTAATTTATGAAATTTAGTCAATTTAAGTATGCTAAATACTGTTAATTAAATGTAAAATGGAATTAAAATTTACCTTGATGTGTACTTCAATTGATACAGTTAGTAGAAGTCTGTCACCGTAGTGAACTATTGGAGAAAAAAATTTTCTCTTCTTGGATTTTTTCGAATTAGGAAAATCCAATAAGCGATACGATTTCACAAACATAATGTCGTCAGCATGTTAAACGCGGCGTTTCACGTCCTCATACCGAGCGTATTTCTTTATGTAAAGCGTCCCTGTTGTTTTTGTAGTGCAAATAAATATTATAATATAAGAAGCGAGTCCTGTGTCTTTTATTTTATCTTATTTATTAAATATAAATAAGAATATTCAACAAAATTAGGTCAAAACGCGGTTGATATTAAAAACAAAATTCAAATAAGAGGCAATAAACCACTACGCCGGTTGTTAGAAGCGAAAATAATATATTATAAAAAGAATACAAAAAAGACATTTCGGTCTTAAATTAGACCATCTTCAATTCAAGTAAGGCGAGATACGCACGCAAATTAAATTAAATAATAAAAATTATAAAGCCGCTATTAAATACAATTCATTCTAATGTATTTCGAACCAACACTAATTTAGATCGTGTTGTTAACAGTTTCATCTATGTACAAAATTAATTCTTTGGTAACTTCTTTGGTAATATTCCACGTCTATATCAGAAGAATATTCAAGCCTATAACGGCTTCAAAGCTAGATCTTTAATGCTTAAATAATTCAATTTAAATTATATACAATACTATATATTATGTACATGCATATATACCATATTTGTAGCTATTCATTAATTGTACCATTAAATATACCTATATGGGATGCCCCAAAATTGATGATAAACGTTTTAAAAACAGATTCTTTGTAACATTTTAAGCAGGGTTGGCAACGTTACCTCATAAAAATAACTCGTTATTGTTACCGTTCTTTTTCCTAAAAAAATAATTTGTTTCCGTTACTCGTTATTGATTTGCAAAAGTAACTCATTACCGTTATCGTTACTCAAAATATAACGAGTCGTTACTTTTTTGTTACTTTTTTTTCTTGACAATAATAGAATATTATATGCTGATTTTTGCAGTAAATGTAGATATCAAACTTTTATTTTTTAGTATAGGAATAGAGCTCAAAAAATATATGTCTATAGTAAACATTATGCATTATTTTCATGAATGAAATATATGCTGTCATATCACATAATATATATTGCATTTTTTGTAATTTTTGTACTTAAATAAATTTATTTTTTGTACCACTTTTAATAAGGTATCTTTAAATTATACGTTTAACTCTTAGTACGTATACAATTTTCTTTTACTCTCTGTGCATGATGGATTGTTTGTGTGCGGATTAAAATTTCCATAATTTTTACAAAAAATATAAATAGATTTTTAAATATTTTTCAGCATCTTTATAAAACATTTATGAAGTTGTATATTTAAAGAAGAAAAGATAAAAAAAATTATTTAGCGAGGTGCAGTATTTTAAAAAAAAGAAGCGAGATACAAATGACTCATCGTGAATACTCTAAAGATAAAATTATATTGTAATAAAAAAATAGTATTATTTGTAATCTGTAATATATACATATATTTAATTTATGAAATATGACACAGAAAAAAATGTTATTTTAAGAAATGTAATATATTGTAAAGATTGTATCTAGAATCTCACGTGATCTTATCATCACATGCTGTACATAGAGAATTAGTCTATACGTGTGAACTGTGAATTCAATGAAAAAAAGGCGTTGTGATCGCGTGATTCAGACAACCAATCAGACCGTTAATGTTTTATTTCCATTTTTTAGGGCTATAATTACGACTAAACTTTTACATAGTTAGAAATAAAGTAGCGGTAAAAGTAACTAGTGAAATCGTTACCGTTACCCCAAAAATGTAATTGTGTTACCATGAAATGTAACGTCGATACCCATTCATTACTAAAAAAAGTAACTTGTAACAGTAACGACGTTACAAATAACGCATTGTCAACCCTGATTTTAAGACGAAAAGTCTAATACAAAAATGTCAAAGCTACGAAAGTTTTCAATTGGGAAAAGTTTAAAAATTAGAGTTAGATTTTCGTGGGCTCAGGACAAAATGATCAATATAAGGGTGCCATCCCAGTAGAACGATTTTTATTCATTGATAAAAAAATAACAAAGAACAAAGCTTGATATGAATTAAAACAATTAAATTAAAGGACTCTTTTAAATAACAAAAATATCAAGAATATAGAAGGGCAAATTAAAGTCAAGTTTGAATATAGATATGTGTAATAAACGTTTAAAGTTTTAATATTCTGATAAATTGATATAAAATATAAATTTAATTTAGAAAACTTAACATTACATTGTATTACATTAGATACATGTTTCGTCATCATAATTGTGCCATCATCAGATGTTATAAATTTGCAGAACAAAAACGCAGTGAAAAACAGGTGTATTTTAAATAGTCACTATTAAGTCATTAAACGATGTAAAAAAGACGCATTGAAAAATATTCTTATAAATATATGTAGTCCGTATCTTATGTGACTCCGATGTAACAACCATAGATGGAGGGTGAAAACGAAATTGCTCTCAATCGGTTGAACGACCGGTTGGTAGAGAATTTTCATGATTATCTAAAGTTATAATCTTTTAGGTACAGATCTACAAGCAATTTCATTACTATATTATAGAACTCACCGTTATAGTCTTACATTCTTCCAACGTATGTAAACAAGATGCGTGTCAAGTTGCTTGTATCAGTCATTATGATTATGAGATTAATAAGTATATGTGCAATTACTAAAACTATTAGTCAACAAGTTAAAGATTAAATTGTATAAATATATAAAATTACTAGTCAAAAATTTAAAGATCAAAGATATATAAATACATAAACAATTATTAATCAAAATGTTAAAAATTGAGATTTATAAATTTATATAATCCCTGCTTAAAAAGCCAGATACAAAACTATGAAATATTATAAATATTCTCAACTAATTGTATCGTAATCTATCTAGCCTATGTGGTCCAGTTCTCTTATTGAAAGAAAATCTATCATAATGAATATAATTTCAATGTAAATATGTTCCTTATGTTAACAAAGCAATAACGAATGAATCATTTTGTATAATAATATTCAACATTTATGATTTTTAATTCTATAAATAAAACAATAAAAATTTTTAAGAATTTCACGATACACACAACCAAGAATATTGACGTCCATATGCCATATAGACATTTAACAACATAGAATAATATTCTATGTATGAACTTTGACACTTATATACATCTAACCGAACATCACGATAAAATCTATCGTTTCTTGTATGAGATTTAAGACAAAGATTTTGCCTTTTTCTCTCTATTCAGATACCCTCAATCGCACAGAAATCACATGATATACGAATGGACCTGTAGAAATTCTAGTGCTTCTATCGGATCAATGCTATGTCGTTTCTTATAATGGTTCTCGGAACGATTACTTATAATATTCTATGCGATCACTGTTGATCTTGAGTACCTACCAGGTATGTAAATATGAAACCGGAATTTACCAATAGATGGCCATAGCTGTCAATGTAGTTACCATCAGACCGCGTCATTGTCGCCATTTCCTTGTTCTGACATCTGACAAAGATTTTCAACTCACAACAATACAAGTTTCATACAACAGTATAGTTTGTAATATCGTTGAACACATCGAATTTTGTGCCTAGAACCTACGATTTGCTGACAGCATTGATTTTCTGTTACCATTTGAAGAAAACTGCTGCAGAATCGCATCGAATGCTTGTCGAAGCTTACGGTAAGCATGCTCTTGGTAAATCACAGTGCTTTGAGTGGTTTAAAAAATTTAAAAGTGGCGAATTTGACGTGAGAAACTCGAAGAACGTGGAAAACCACCGAAAAAGTTTGAAAACAGCGAATTGTAAGCATTGTTGGATGAGGATGACGCTCAAACTCAACAACAACTCGCGGATCAATTGAATGTGACACGAGAAGCCGTCTCCATACGTTTGAAATCCATGGGAAAGATCCAGAAGATGGGAAAATGGGTTCCACATGAACTGAATGAAAGACAGCAGGAAAACCGAAAAACCACTTGCGAAATGCTGCTCACCAAGTACAAAAGAAGGTCATTTCTCCATCGAATTGTGACTGGCGATGAAAAGTGGATATATTTTGAGAATCCTAAGCGTAAAAGATCATGGGTAACTCCAGGCGAACCATCGACATCGACTGCAACGCCAAATCGCTATGGACGGAAGACAATGCTCTGTGTTTGGTGGGATCAGAAAGGTGTGATCTATTATGAGCTGCTAAAACCTGTGCCCCTATTCTGTAACTGTTTTACACGCCTAGCGACATTTGTCGGTGTCGTTGCACAGCTTTTTTACTATATAAAATATCTGCGCAACGACACCGACAACTGTCGCTAGGCGTGTAAAGACAGTTACAGAATAGGGCCCCTGGCGAAACCGTTAATATTGAACGCTACCGACAATAAATGATCAATCTGAATCAAGCTTTGCGTGAAAAAAGAACCGGAATATCAAGAAAGGCAACATAAAGTGATTTTGCTTCATGATAATGCACCATCACACACAATAAAACTGGTCAAGGAAACGATTGAGGCGTTTGGTTGGGAAATACATTCGCATGCGGCTTACTCACCAGACTTGGCTCCGTCCGATTACTACTTATTTGCATCGATGGGACACGCACTTGCTCAGCAGCGCTTCACTTCTTACGAAGATGTACGAAAATGGTTAGATGACTGGTTTGGCTCAAAAGAGCAACAATTTTTTTGGCGTTGCATCCACAAATTGTCAGACAAGTGGAAAAAATGTATAGCTAGCGATGGGCAATACTTCGAATAAAATATTTTTTATCATTTTCATGCAATAAACGTGTATTTTCTATTCAAAAATTCCGGTTTCATATTTACATACCTGGTAAATGTACCTACTTGTCTTTTCTTGGGGAGCACTGTAGCTTTGCCAAGGTATTAGCAGTAATATCGGAGTGCGAGGTGGGATATATTATATGTTTTTATTTTCTTTTTTTTGTCCTCCCCTTTTTTTGCATTCCTCAGGTGGCAGTCGACCTTTTTAAGTGGTTGCTTTGCTAGATCCCTTAAACAAGCTAAATCATTACTTAACTGAAAATTATAAATGTATATATATATTTTTTTTTCTTCCCTTAAAATATATTTCTGTTGTGTATATTTCTTGTTTGTTTAAATATATATATTTTTTTTTTTAATTTTATTTTGTATCCCGCATATCCGTCATGCTAGGAATATAATGTTAAGATAATTATATTGGTTTAAAAATGTATTTAGTCTAATAATATATAAGAAATGATAGGTATAAAGTTTACATATCGCTTACAAATCTACGTTGGTATGTGTATAGATGTCATGAATATTAGCTGTAACAAAGATATAGGGAATCTTATATAATTTTACATAATTTTAATAATAGTATACGCGTGAGGATATACAAAATAAAAAATATATAAAATATCTTAATATAATCATCATACGGATGAAGATGTAGGCTTATATTATTACAGGATCCCAGATATTGTTGGTACTGCTTTCACGTCAGTATGTAAGGCACATTCCATCGAGATGAGCAGATCTTTCAAGCTGCTTGTTTCGTTCTCGCTCTCCCGCTTTAGTTCGAGCGTGATGATTGCGGCATTGTCCTCTGTGGATTCGAGGATCCGCATCCATCCTTCTCTCTTCCCTAATAAGTCTGGTGAGAGCTCTACTATTGAGGGACCATCTTGATCTGGCCCCCACTGGACGGAGGTGGGCCAGCCCGCAAGGGATGGCTTGCCAATTCAATTCTCGGAAGCGGTCCTCCAATATATACATATCGGTGACCGGGCGCCGGATGACACGGCCCCAGTCTCGTAGGGCCACCGTGACAGTGTATTTCCCTTCAAGGTTGATTATCACCCCCCATTGCCAAGTCCTTCCTTCTTGCACGGCAACGTATTCATCCGATAACGTATGATCGGGGTTGAGAATCAACCCTCGCCCCCTTCGTGCCATTCAGCTAATGAGGTCATCAATGAGTCTTCGAGATCTTCTCGGGCGTGGTGCAGTTGGACCCAAATGAGTGATGGTGAGTCTACTTTGATAACTCTAATGTGCAAGGAACCTCGACTCAGATCTCGGGTGTTGATACTTTTGACGTCCATGTTGCTAAAAATTAAGTGTGGACATGGTTTTTCTTTTCTCTTAAAAATTTTATTTGTTTCATAGTAAAAATTTTTTTTATTTTTTTTTATTATTAATTTTGTTATATGCTTATATATGTATTTGTGTATATATATTATTTATTTTTTCCTTTATTTTCTTTTCTTTCTTCTCTTTTTTTTTGACTAGAGATTTAAAATAGCAAGGTGCTATATCTGCATGGCGTATCATGCGGTTAAATGATTATTTCTACATGACGTAGCATGCGAGCTGACATTGTACCATGTGGTTATGTATTAGTATAGGGAAATAAAACAAGTGGTTCAGCTCCTCAGTTCCAAAGAGCCGTTGTTTCCAGGTGGGAAGGGGAGGGTAGGTGGGGAGGGAAGGGTAGGTTCGTTCTGCCTTCATTTCTGTGAGGGTCAATGTATTTCCATTTTCGAGGTCATCATTCTCGGGTGCATCGGGAGCGCTGGGCTTTCCGTATTTGGGCCTATCTTTTCCTAAGTATAATAGGAGCTGAGTAAGCGAGTCCCATATGGCTCCTATTAAGTACACGGACCATCCGTATACTGTGTGTAAGGCGTATCTGTGCACAAATGTGTCAAGAAATAACTTGATGAGTCCGCCGATCAAATATATTCCTATTAGTCCGGCACTAATATTGCCGAATATTGTAAATTTGTTCCAAAATTTTGTCCATGCGGACATTGCGATTTTTTCTATCGATACTTTATCGAGGATGTTTGAGAGAGATCCTCCATTAAGTACCGTTGTTTGCCCTAATATATCTTTCGCTACAGTGTTAAGAATTGCAGGCCGCTCTGCGGGGAACATTATATGGTCTTTAAGTTCTTCCAAGGATTGTGAATATATTCCACTGGTCGTTAATGCACCAGGGCTGACGTATTTCCATGATGGTTTAATTGAAGGTTGTATGATGGTGGGCGGTACTGTTTCGACTGGTTTTGGCATAATTTTATACCATGAGTCTCCCAAAAGATACATGATAGGTGCAAAAGAATTACAGGTAATCTGTGTTCCATGGCGTATTAGTATATGAGTTTGAGGGGTCAAAAAATATGTACCGTTTCCCCGTAACACAGGAGGTTGTTCATAACATTCGTCAGTCCGTGCTAATTTTACTTCGACCGGAACACATTTTACAATATGTATCACCTCTCCGGCCAATAGTGCCATGTATCCTGGTCCTTTCATAAAATAGTATGCGAAGATATCGGGTGATCTAGCGACTATAGCTAGTGCGTTCTGCATCGTTCGGTATTCAATTTGGCATTGTTGTAGTAATATATTTCGATACAATTGATTAATCTGAGTACGGATGTGTCTTTCTACGTACACGAATTT
>NW_017296149.1:155544-155865 GCF_001594075.2 Trachymyrmex cornetzi | reverse complement strand
TACAGTTTTTTACTTTTTTAAAACATATATAAAAAATTTGACGCAAGAGAAACTTTCCAGACTATATTATATTTGTAACTGCATCATTACATTTACCCGATAAAATAATCATAAATTGTAAAACTCGGGTTTTCCTGTAGCCCATACATGTTCGAATACCTACTTTTGAACTGCCAATAACTTAGTCTTCTTATCAAGAATTAAAAACTCAATTTGATTCAATTTTAGAAGATGAAAATTCCTGTCAATATACTTCTTTGTAAAAGTATATTACAAAAATATATGTTATAAAATATATTTTTATAACATATTAAATTTACT
>NW_017296149.1:149933-151493 GCF_001594075.2 Trachymyrmex cornetzi | reverse complement strand
AAGTTTAACTTTAAAGTGAATTTTCTATTTCGAACAGATTGCTAATTCAGATAAAGTTATAATAAGAAGAATTAAATCTCATTTAAAACCGGTTTCTAATTAGAATAATTTTCTATTTCAAACAGATTGCTAATTAAGTTGAAATTTGCACTACTGTCTTTAAATTATCTCAAAAGAATTGAATAATACGTATACTAACTTGACATTTTATATATTTCTTAAAACTTATACAATATTTAACTCAAAAAAATTTTTTTAAATGTCATTATTTGTATCTAATTTATATTAAGTTTATATTAAAATTTTTCTTACGTTTACGTATATCTTAAGTTTATATTATAACCATATTTATAATAAAGAAAAAGGTTTAATTTTGTTATTTATAAACTTATACATATTACTAGAAAGAAATACTTAATAATCTTTTTTTTAAACATTTTTATCATTTATAGTATTAAAATATGTTACTATTTGTAAATATTTTAATTTATAATCTGTAGAAATATTAAGTAACACATTGGTTATATAATTCATTTGATCTTCACTGAATTCTAATTGAACAGTTAAGTTGGAATTGCTTTCTTCATCACGAGTAATAATCGCAATGTCTAAGTCGTCTATTCCAAAAGCATCAATAATTTTATCGTATAAGTGAGGTTGGTCCTGAAAAATTTCATGGACAGCGGTATATTCACTATTGGCATTATTTAACATGCCAGACAACCAAAGTGCTAATAGTGAATATACCGCTGTCCATGAAATTTTTCAGGTTCTATTTCGTTCTGTTCTTAATTTATGAAAATTCCTTGCTTGTGTAAAATCATCTAATTTTTTATTGATATATGTCAAATAGACTTTTTGTAATGCAAACATATGTTTTTCATTATTAATATCTAATAATCTATCTTCTTCCAGTGCAGTAAATTCATTATGAAAAAAGTCAATCACTTCTTTAAATACGTCTACCCATAATCTCTCTATACGTTGATTATGCACTGAACGACCCGTCAAATGACTTCCTCTGTTCAGTCCACGAATGGCATTCATTACCATTGCAACAAATAGGTTTTCATATCCAAAATCTCACTCTGGATGGTAAGCCATATTGTACTACAGCAGTAGCGAAAAATGGAATCACTGTGCTGGTTGTCATTGAAGTAGCACTTTAAGTATATAATTAATCGTGAATATCCATCCATGAATAGCAAAACGCCATCTAAGAAAGGAATAAGATTTTAATACAAAAATTAAGGGTGTTCTTGCAAGAAATTTAGGACACAATGTAAAAGCTATCACACGTATGAAAAATTTAGTCATAATCGTAAGGCCGTAAGCAAATCGGTCAATCACAGTTCAGCGTATTAAAATGTGAGATCGTAATTTTGATTGTGATTAGTCGATTTGCTTAAGACCTTACGATTACTACTAAAATTTTTGTACGTGTACCCAGGTAAGGTTTGCCGACTCTCACCCGATGTTGACGCCGATGTTGGCGAATTCACGGCAAACCGACAGTCATTAATCGAACATGGTGCGACGTCGGCCCGACGTACATTAGCC
>NW_017296149.1:149499-149802 GCF_001594075.2 Trachymyrmex cornetzi | reverse complement strand
CCGGGCCAAGGTTGGGTCAACGTTGGCAGTATGTCGGCAACCGGTGGTGACGCCAATCACGACGCGACGTTGGCCCGACGTACATTAGCCGTTACTTACTCGATAACGACCTTTGGCCAATGTCTGGCCAACGTTAGCACTATGTTGGCAACTGGTTGTTACGCCAACCTCGGCGCGACGTTGGCACAGGCTAAGTTAGCCGACTCTTATTTCAAGACAACTTCAGGCCACGGCCGGGCCAAGGTTGGGTCAACGTTGGCAGTATGTCAGCAACCGGTGGTGACGCCAATCACGGCGCGACGT
>NW_017296149.1:148890-149388 GCF_001594075.2 Trachymyrmex cornetzi | reverse complement strand
CACAGTGGTCCGGATCGGACTGATATGCGCGCATGAGACCAAATATCAAATAATCTCCACTTTCCGTGTTTATTTTTATATTAAAATGATGTACAAACTCAGCAAACAAGTTAACGTTATTTTAACGTCATTTTGCCGTCATTTGGACATCAAAATTATGATAATGCTTCTTATGCTTTCTATTATTTTTTTCGAGCAAACAAGGTGACATTATTTATCTTCAAAATGGGAAGAAAATAATCAAAAGCGTAGACCTCTCGCAGCAGAAATCTGAAATATTAGTTGGATTTAACTTACATGGTTCAATAGATAACAAATTTAAAAAGGAATAAAATATAATTAGGTTTCGAATTATATTTTATTATTAATACTTATATGTATAATAATTTGTTCTGTAAGTTAATTCTATTTACAAGATAGAAAATTAAAAAATAATTAATATATTTAATTAATATATTTAACAAATAATTAATTAATAATTAATATATTCCTATTTCA
>NW_017296149.1:147286-148395 GCF_001594075.2 Trachymyrmex cornetzi | reverse complement strand
CACCCGGAGTTAATTTATTTTTTACAAATACTATCGGATTCCTCGGAAAATTTACTAAAAAATGTGAAAATTTCAAAATGGCGTTTTTAAAACTCGCCTGGGAATTAATTAAATAGTCCGGCAATTCAAGGACGCACGCGCGGCGAGCGGGCGCTAACTTTCTCGTTCCGAGCGGCGCTTGTGATATCTGCATGTCTCGTACGATATTTTCAACTTTTCAGTTTAAAAGAACAATTATATCTACATTTAGTGTAATGAAACATCCATATTTGCTATGGTACAAGAATTACATACTATTCCATATATTTTATTATACCTATATTTATAACAAAAATCATTTAATTAAAAATGCAAATCACGCACGTTTTAAAAGAAAAAAACCCGAGATTATCTTTTCTCGGTATGTTTTCGAATGTTGGAAGTTTCGAACATAAAAGGTACGGCAAGTATGAAATGCGAGTGGAAGAGCGGTGACTCATCGCAAAGGAGTCCCTTTTCCTTTTCTCATTTCTTTTTCGACCGTTGTAAGTAACACCGTAGGGATGCGACATCGAAAGCAAAATATCGATATTTCGTATCAATACACATCGAAGAACTTGAGTATCGATATTTCAAAAATCGAGGCCCGTATTCAGAACGCGCTTACAACGATGTTAGCACACTAACATACTATACTTTACGTCACGTATATTATAGAATTTCAGAGATAAAAGTGCGCTTTTATCGATAAAAGCGCGTTCTGAATACGGGCCCGAATCTTTTGGACCGATATTATCGATATTATCGATATTATCGATATTATCCGGGATATAGTATTTATATAGCAATTTCGTTTATATATACCTTTTATATCATCTAAATTAGAATTAGAGTAGTATGTAAACTTGTAAACTGTTTCGCGTGCAATCGTGAGCATTGAACCACACCATACATCATATCATAAGTTGGGATGATCATCACCAAAAGTCCAAAATACCACATACCATAATCCAGAAAACATACGAATGGACACAGAAAGGTCGCGGATTCCAAAATGTGCCACAACATATGTAATCAATTACAACGAGTGTACACTGAGAGTACAGTATCAGACCGACCCGCCAGTCACG
>NW_017296149.1:141338-145683 GCF_001594075.2 Trachymyrmex cornetzi | reverse complement strand
CTTCTTCGCCAATTGGCTCTTCACCCCCTCCCAATCTTTTCCATCACAGTGACTTCCCCCCTCTCTCAAATTCTCCTCTCTCACCCCACCCCCCTCGTCCAATCCCTAGATACGACGACCTTCTGGCATCGAGTGCTTTTAGTAATTTTTCACCCCCCCACGATGCACAGTATTATCCTGGCCGCTCTTACGCCGATATGGCCAGCACCACTCCCGCCAACAAACCAAAACAAATATATCCCCTCTCACCTCAAGACTCCACCCCATTGAGGTACCCAACGGGTCCTCTCCCACGCGGCCATCCTCGCTCTGGCAACAGCAACAACAGTACGCTTAGTCATTGCCCTCCGGACGCTTATTCAAGGTTACGGGAATCCCATAACGCCTTGCTTTACTCGCCTAATGGTCGACTGCCCAACTATACTAACTCTCCCTCCCCCTCCCCCCTTCTACCCCCTTTCACCCCTCCCACCCACCCTTCTCCTCCCTCCACTTCCTCCCCCTCCTCCTCCTCCAATCCTCCCTCTTTCCCCTCCATTCCCTCTTCCTCCGCCTCTGTTCCTCTCCCTCATCATCTTTCCCCCCCGCCGCCCCTCCTCTCTTCTAATCCACAACAATACGGTTTCTCATACATAATCCAGTTAATTCTCTCTTTGCTTCTTCAGCTGCTTAATAACAACCCTGATACACCTCTCAATCCAAATCTTAGTACGGGACTCTCCAACGTTCTCAACGCTCTCCAATCACTTTCTAACTCACAATGAACCATTTAGAAGCACTTAGAATTCTCTATTGGAATTGTCGGGGTGCACTTGGTAAGAAGGCCGAAATAGAGAAGCTATCTGAATCATTTGATATTCTTTTTCTCGCTGAAACCTGTGCAGGGGTCCTTCCCATGACTTTCGAGTAAGGGGCTTCGACTGCCTTCGCATTAGTGCGGACGCTGATGGCGTCAGAGGTATGTTCGCTCTCATTCGTAATCCCATCATCTATTCCCCACTCGATCTCTCTTCAATCACAGACAATTCCATAGAAGCCTTGGGTATTAAGCTGTCGTTCGACAACTCTCACTTGCATCTTATAAGTGCTTACCGACATCCCAACGTTCCCGCTTCTGCTAACTCTCTCTCCTTACTCACCGCCTTTGCCCACGACCATGACCCTACCGTCCTCCTTGGAGACTTTAATGCTCACCATCCCATGTGGGATGGCTCACACACCAACGCCGCCGGTCGCATTCTCTCCAAGTATATCGACGATCACCACTTGGTGATCCTCAATCCCCCCACTTCCCCCACCTATATTTCTTTCTCTCCCCCACGCTCCTCTACTATTGACCTCGCCATTGCGTCTCCCCGCATCTCTTCACTCTGCGAAGCGCAGGTCCTCTCTGATCTCCGTGGGAGTGACCACTTCCCTATTGTGGTTCGCATTAATTGCGTGGTTCATACTTCTTCCATTTTTTCTCATAAAATTACTCTCACTAAAGCTCAATGGATTGAAGTCAGGGGATACCTTTGCGATAACTTCAAAACTATTCTTCAAACCATCAACTCCATCCAAGACCCTATCACCCAATACAACACCTTCCAGGAGCTCATCGCCGTCAGCTATGAACAATTTTTACCACCGAGGCCTGCCTCCACCTCTCTTACAACTCGCTCACTCTTCACTCATAAAGGCCCTCCACCGGCACCTTGGTGGACGCCAGAGTGCTCTGAGGCGACCAAAAAACGAGGGATTGCTCTCAGAACCTTTCTACGAAATCCTTCTCAGGATAACTATGTCTACTACCGATCAGTTGTATGTCAAACCCGCAAGATCCTACGCAGGGCTAAGCGAAATAGCTGGAAAACGTTTTGCGGCTCCCTCGATTTTAAAACTCCCACCGCGGATATCTGGCGCATGCTGAAACGCTTTCGAAACCGTCGTCTACTTCCGGCTAACTCTAACGCCCTTAATAAAAACTCAGACAACTCTGCTCCAATACAGGATGCCATTCGTAAACTTTGCCCTCCTTCCTGTCTCCCTCCCCCTCCCGAGATCCCTCAGCACTATCAAGGTGACCTCGGCTGGTTGGACTCCCCCTTCTCTCCTGATGAACTCCCCCTTGCCCTTCAATCCGTTAAATCTTCCTCTAGCCCCGGCTTGGATAGAATCGACTACCGCCTACTCAAAGCCCTTCCCCTGGAATTGCTTACATGCCTTCTTTCCATTTTCAACAATCTCTTTCGGTGCTCCATTTTCCCAACCCAGTGGTCCCACTCTCTCATTCACCTGATTCCCAAACCCAATAACAATGGCGTCCGACCTATCTCCCTCACATCTTGTATGCTTAAGATAATGGAAAAAATGATACTAAACCGTCTTTATTAGCTTATTGAATCCCCACTCTCCGATCTGCTACCTGATAACCAATTCGGATTTCGTAAATTTAGGTCCTGTCAAGATAATCTTACTGCTCTCGTTGCCAGTATCCACACTGGTTTCCTGGCCAAGCAGGACACCGTGGCCTTATTTATCGATATCAAATCTGCTTTCGACAATGTTCTCCCTCACATCCTCTTACAGGACCTCTTACGTCTAGACTTTCCCCCCCTTATACTCGCCTTTATTTCCAATCTCATCTCTCAACGTACCATCCAATTCGTGAATCAAGGTACGATCTCGGATCCAAGAACTTCCTATAAGGGCACCCCCCAAGGATCCGTCCTTAGCCCTACCCTCTTCAATCTTTACTTACGAACGGTCAATGATGTGCTGCATCCCTCCACTCAACTTCTACAGTTCGCTGATGACATTGTCATCTTCTCATCAAACAAAGACACACCAGCAGCCATTCACTCAGTAGAACAATCCCTTCACGCCCTCTGCACATTCCTGGGTGACCGCGGTCTTGAGATCTCAGTGCCTAAAACGCAACTAATGATTTTCTCTCTAAAGAGACCCTCTGTCCCGCCGAACTATAACATCTCATACCTTGAACATCGCATCCTCCCCTCCTCCTCCGTTCGCTTCCTAGGAGTTTTCCTAGACCCCAAACTCTCTGGCAAAAATCACATGTCCTTCATTATCAATAAAGGTAAGAAAATACTCCAAATTATCTCTGCTCTTAGGGGCACCTGGTGGGGAGCTCACCCTCATATGCTTATCTCCATCTACAGATCTATGCTGCGCGCTTCCATCGAATACTCTGCCCACATCTTCGGGCTTATAAATAACGATAAATCACGCGCCCTCCAAGTGCTCCAAAATCAAGCCCTCCGCCTATGCTTCGGCTACCGCATTTCTACTCCCCTCAACGTGATATACGCGGAGACTGTTGAACTTTCTCTCCCTTTCCGATTCCGTCTTCTCACCTCCCGTTACTTTATGAAAATCAGTTCGGTGCGTGATCATCCAGCAGTTCTTAAGCTCCATGAACTATGTGACTTGGCTATGCGCAAGAATAGAATGGACTATTTACGTGCCCATTTTCCAGCCGCACTTACTTTTCGTCACATCTGGACTTTCCATCAGGACATAGACTGCTCCTTCACCCTTCCTAACTTCCGGCACTCTTTCCACTCCACTATTACTTCTTCTTCTTATACTTCTCTATCAGTACCCTCTCTCGAATCCTTGAAACTTTTTCCTAATTTATGCGCACAAGCTTTATTCGACCACGAATTCTCTCATCTCACAGCTGAATCCACCGTATTCTACACCGACGGCTCCAAAGTCGATCATGGGACGTACGTCGGGGCGGCTGTTTTCTCCCCGCAGTTGCGCGCCGAACTTATGTACAGACTCTCTTCGTACACCTCCGTCTTCTCGGCGGAAGCTTACGCTATATACAACGCAGTTACACTATCTATAGATTTGCACCTGCGCAAAGTTTCTATCGTCACCGACTCCAAAAGCGTACTTGATTCTATTAGCGGATCCATCAACCGTACTAATAACTATCTCATCCCTCTTATTAAGGCCGGATTGGAGGAGGCTGAGGCCAATGGCACGCGAATACAATTCATATGGGTCCCCTCTCATAAAGGTATCACTGGTAACGAAAAAGCCGACCAACTAGCTAAAAGAGCTATCAGACAGGGCATTGAACCGAATTTCAAGGTGCCATACTCGGACATGTGCGCAGTCATTAAACAACGGATTTCTGATAACTTCTATCGTTACCTTGAATCTATGGCAGAAACTAATAGCGTTTTCGGCCCGACCGGGTTTGCACCAACCTGGGTTGGATTAATGGCGTTTTGCGCTCTCCTATTGGTAGAGCGTGTGACATCAACCAATAGGAAAGATTAATCCAGCCCAGGTTGGTGCAAACCCGATCGGGCCGAAAACGCTATAA
>NW_017296149.1:137492-141246 GCF_001594075.2 Trachymyrmex cornetzi | reverse complement strand
CCGACCACTACAATCTTAACTTCAGCTTATACCGCAAAAATCTTTTTGAAGATCCCTCTTGTCCCTGCGGATCGTCGCGACAAGACATTATTCACCTGATTTATGATTGCCCTTACACCTACGTCCAAGCGCGATATTTAAGACGCATGGTTGACCGCACCTCGAACGCCGGTGACAATGCTAATAAATTCTCGCAGGCCATTTCTGACCCGTCAGAATGTGTCTGCCGCCTCATTCTCAATCTTTGCAAAGCTTGTAACAGGCATTTCTGAGCTCGTATCTCGCGCCTTCCCGCGACCTGCGCAGGCGCCATGCCCTGCCTTCGTCCATCCCTTCCCATCCTAGCGAAGCATTCCGCTCCGCTTGACTCGGTCGCGCGGTATACTAGTTGGAGCAGTCAGCTCCACTCTGGGCGCTCTGTCGTGTATATAATTTTACTGTTTCATGACACAAGTAGTTTCGTTCAATCAAGATGTGATCTGGCCGTATCGACCTCCTTTTGTTGTTTGGAGGCGGGAGCCATTAAGTAATAAGAAGAAGTGTGCTATCTGGGTATCGATATGGAAAAATATCGATGACACCGATATCGATAAAAATATCGAAATATCGATGAGACCGATATTGATAATCTAGAATATCGATCTCCGATGTCGCATCCCTAAGTCCTAAGTAACGGACGTGTTCGATCGTGTTCAGTTGTGAAAACAAACGTTGTATTTGCCGTACGATAGTTTTGGTAGTCGTCGAACATTTAGTTGTTCGCAATTATAACATTCTTGTGGAGCAGATATTATCTAAACATGTAAGTACCTATATTTTTTCGCAATAATTGTATATTAATAAAATTATTATTTACTTCCTTGGGGGAAAATATTGGTTTTTGTTGAAAAGCGTTGAAAACTGTGAATAAGTGTGTCATGTGTGGACAAGTGTGTAATATTATTAAAATATACGTTACCAAAAGTGTTGTAATTTCATTTTGATTTTTATGACATACATTACAAACGTAATTTTTTATGATAATGTTTAAGTATGATAAAAAATGTTAATAACTGTCTAAATTTGATGAAATGTGTTGAAATGTATTCAGAGATGTGGAAAATTGTTTAGAAAAGGTTAAATTTTCAACCCTTTTAAACATAATAGAATCATTTTTCAACAGATAATCACAAAAATTCACGATCATATTTCTAGCAGGGTTAAAATATACTGTTTATCATAATATTCTTATTATCATACAGACATCACAATCTGCAATCAACAAAATGACAAAATCGACCAAAAAGAAGTGGAACAACATCCGATTGGACACCTGTTTCAATCCATATAATTTAAGTTCTCACGCAAACAAAAGACAAGGTTTGAGAAAGGTTACAGCAAAGCTACTTCGAGATTGGAATCTTCCAGTAACCGAAGAAACACTACAACAAAGAGTGTGCAACACTTGTCGTATAAGACAAACTGTTAAGAAAGCAGATGCAACTCAGAGCTGTGAAAAACAAAATGTATGTATTATTTTATGACATTATTTTATAATTATTCACATCAATCACATAAAAGTTTTTTGTAAATCTAATTTATAAAATATACAGCTGTGTGAATTTCTAAAAGATTGTTTTAAATTTATGTGATTTTGATGTATCAATTTAATGATTTGATTAATAATCAAATCATTAAATAAATCCTAAATATTGTTCATAAATTGAATGAAATAATGCTAAAATTAAAATGTAATTTTTATATTCCAATGAAGAACATCTATTTATTGTTTCCAGCAGGATGTTCCACCTCCTCAGGAAAATCCACCCGCAGTTCCTATGTCTTCTGATGAATCTATTGATGAAAATCCTGTTAATACTGACACTTCTGAATATTCTGGAAAAAAAGAAGAACGCTTTTCCAAAGTTATTGCTGAAGTGAATCGAGGATTAAGCTTTATCGCCATTTCGCCTATTAAAGTGAAAAAAGTTCATCAAAAAAAGTATCGTACAGAAAAATTAAGAAATATTTCTGATGCAATAAAAAAGAACATTTTTTACTGTGATATTAGTTCCAAAGATAGTGACGAAGATGATGATAACGATGATGGACAAGATGTTTTGAATGCTTTGCAGAAAAGATTTAATAATACAATAGATCGCACAGTCCAAGTACAGATTTTAACAGTGGTTCACCAATGGTCTTATCGAAAAATTTTAAAACATTTTCCGAGTGCCACACGCCACATGATTAACGTAGCAAAACAAACTGCAACACAAAAAGATATTTTATCAGGACCGAACCCCAAAAGTCATCCTGGATTGGACGAAAATGTTACAAATTTGGTAATAGTCTTTTACAATTCTGACGAATACAGTCGAGTAATGCCTGGTCAAAAAGATTTCGTCTCCGTGAAAGTTGATGGGAAAAGGAATCATATGTAAAAGAGATTGATTTTGAATAATTTGAAAGAGTTATACCGAGCATTCAAAAATACCAATCCAGACGTCAAATGTAGTCTCTCAAAATTTGCAAGTTTAAGACCAAAATACTGTATTCTGGCAGGGGCAAGCGGAACCCACTCAGTTTGTGTTTGTGCAATACACGAAAATGTTAAACTCATGATAGATGGTGCAAGTATAAAATCTCTGACGGCTACTACTGAACATGTAATTAGCGATTACCATGATTGTTTTAAGAAAATGGTATGTGATTCTCCTTCTACCGACTGTTATATGGGAACTTGTTCCGAATGCCCTGGTGTACAAAATTTGATAGAGTATTTGGAAACTGTGTTTGAAGATAACCTCATAGACAACATCACTTACAAACAGTGGACTTACATAGCCAGGACTACATTGCAAACCGTCGTATCGTCGGTAGATGAATATTTGCAGTTTTTATCTCAGGGATTACAAAAATTATTACAACATTCTTACCTTGTGAAAAAGCAAAATGAATTTTTGAATAAAAAGAAAGAAAATTTAAAGGCCAATGAATGCATTGTAATTTGCGATTTCGCAGAAAACTATGCCTTCGTAATTCAAAATACAGTACAAGGCATGCATTGGAATAATAACCAAGCGACGATTCATCCGTTCGCAATTTATTACAAAGACGACGAAAATGTGTTACAAATGAAAAATCTTGTGTCCATTTCAGAATGCCTACATCATGACACTATTGCCGTACACATGTTTCAATCAGGACTTCTTAAATTCGTTAAAGAAAAAATACCAAAAGTCAATCATGTTATCTACTTTTCCGATGGAGCAAGCGCGCAATATAAGAATAAGAAAAACTTTATAAATTTATCACATCATTCAAAAGATTTCCAAATGTCAGCCGAATGGCATTTCTTCCCAACGTCGCACGGTAAGGAACCATGCAACGGTTTGGGAGGAACACTTAAAAGACTTGCTGCTAGAGCGAGTTTACAAAGAATAGAAAGTCCAATACAAACTCCCGTAGAATTATTTAAGTGGGCTACCGAGGCACTTCCTAATATTAATTGTAATTTTTTTACAAATGAAGAATATATGATAGAAGAAGAAAAACTAGCGACGCGTTTCAAATTGGCAAAAACTGTAAAAGGGACTTTAACCTTTCATTCCATTACACCTGTAACAACAAGTACCCTGCACGCGAAGCCTTTCTCGTTGTTTGAAAAACCATCCATTGTAAAAGTAATGAAATAAAGACATTTTTATTGTAAAATCAACTGTGACAATGACTTACTATATACCTACACAGAATGCATAAATATTATTTTTTG
>NW_017296149.1:134666-137445 GCF_001594075.2 Trachymyrmex cornetzi | reverse complement strand
TGTTTCGTTACACTAAGGTCCGTTTCCACCAATGCAGATCAACTTTAATCTCGGTTCAACTTACTCTTTGTCTTTTTCTAGTTCTAAAGATTAAGAAAAGACGAAGAGTAAGTTGAACCGAGATTAAAGTTAATCTATATTAGTGGAAATGGGCATAAATGTAGATATAATTGTTCTTTTAAACTGAAAAGTTGAAAATATCGTACGAGACATGCAGATATCGCAAGCGCCGCTCGAAACGAGAAAGTTAGCGCCCGCTCGCCGCGCGCGCGTCCTCGAGTTGCCGGACTATTTAATTAATTCCCAGGCGAGTTTTAAAAACGCCATTCTGAAATTTTCATATTTTTTAGTAAATTTTCCGAGGAATCCGATAGTATTTGTAAAAAATAAATTAACTCCGGGTGCCATGGTCAAAATTAACTTTTAAGATTTAATTTGCAGAAAAAAGTATTTTTTTTTAAAGTTGAGGTTAAGAACATAATTTCATCAAAAAGCTGATGTAATAACGTTTGAAATGAAAAAAAATTGTTCTACTATAAAAAACGACGTAGATACGACGACTTGAAAATTACCATAAAATGCAAAACTCAAAATTTAAAATCGCTATTTCTTCGAAAATAAATTTTTTTTTTAAATCCCAATACACGTGTTCGCTTATTTTATACCTACAATTGGTAAAAAAAAATTTAAAGCGATTTAAAAATGTCGAAAAAAAAAGTGTTCGGTTTGTAAAAGAATGTCTCTTAAATCTATCACACGTTTCGAGGTTAGAACAGGCTAGAATAAGAGCATTCTTTGTATTCCTGCTGCTTAAGCCCGGATCCTCATACGGGCAACAGCGCTTGACACCGAACGCTGATTGGTGAAAAACGGGAGATGGGGGTAAATTTTACCCCCACAACCGACTTTTCACCAATTAGCGCTTTGACACCGAACGCTGATTGGTGAAAAACGGGTGATGGGGGAAAATTTTACTCCCACAACCGGCTTTTCACGAAGTAATGCCCTGTGTTAAAGCACCGGTGTCTGTATGAGGATCCAGCCTTAGCCCGGATCCTCATACGGGCAACAGCGCTCTGACACCGAACGCTGATTGGTGAAAAGACGGTTGTGGGGGTAAAATTTACCTGCATCATTCATTTTTCACCAATCAGCGTTCGGTGTCAAAGCGCTGTTGCCCGTATGAGAATCCGGGCTTATGCATTACGCAAAAGTCTGTGTCGTGGCCTTATTAAAGTTGACATGAAGCCATGACCCGAGCACTATTTTAATTGATCTCTTTCTAAGAGATGGCGTTGCAATATGTTAGATAAGGACAGATGAATGCGTTTAGCGAGGAACAACGATATATAATAGCCCTTCTACAATAAGCCGCTAAGAAGTTCTAAGCGATCTTAAGTCATAATCGGTGAAGTTGGCCAATAGCCAACTTAAACGACTTGATTAAGACTGGTTAAAGGGTCCTCTACATAGAAGTCGTAGAAGGTCGTGGAGTCTTAAGTCGTAGGAAACCAACCAATCACAATCAAATATAAAGAGAATGCTCGATTGGAATTGGTCAGTTTCCTACGACTTAAGACTCCACGACCGTCTACGACTGCTATGTAGAGGACCCTTAAGCCCGGATCTACAGTAAATTTTTAAGCCTTAAGCCATAAGAAATGGATGAATCACAATCTATTATTCTTCTCGCATTCGATTGTAATTGGTCAATTTCTTACAGCTTAAAACTTGAAACACCTATTGTAGATCCGGACTTAGACTTCTAAGGTTCTGACTTGTGACTTATTGTAGAAGGCCTATATTAATTATAAGAAATGAATGAAAGATGTCACTATTGTCGAATTTGGAATTTAAAAAAGTCTACTATAGCTGGAAACACAATAGAAACAGGTAATAGGCATAGGCAACAGAGAATAACGAGCCGTCCAATCAGAGCTTTGGGGTAGAAGTTCGATATTATATCCCAGAGCTCTAATTGGACGGCTCGTTATTCCTTGTTGCCTGTGCCTATTGCCTGTGTCTATTGTTTTTCCAACTTATCGACCTTGATTAACTTCGATCACCGACGAGATATTATTAAAGACTGTCAACCCTGGGCAAATTTTCAGCGGTATAAAAAGGGCCCCAAGGGCCCGGAGGTAATTCAAGAACGCATACATTATCAACAATTGATATAAATTTTCTATTATTAACATAAATATTTGGCTCATGTATTATTAAATTCATGATTTTTTATTACATAAATATCCCATAAATAAATATACATACTTGTAAAGCTGTAATATCCTATATATTGCAAAAAAATCACAATTTTTTCTCTGCAATTATCGGCCCGTATTCAGAACGCGCTTACAATGATGTTAGCGCGCTAACATACTATACTTTACGTCACGTATATTATAGAATTTCAGAGATAAATATGCGCTTTTATCGATAAAAGCGCGTTCTAAATACGGGCCATCATCTTTATTGATAATCAAATTTTGATGATATATATATATATATAAAACACTGAAATTTCAATTTTAAAGAAAAATCGAGTATTATTGAGTTATAAATGCATAAATTCGTCTACTAAACTAATAAATCATAAAATTAGTACAATATTATCAGTTTTTAACTCTTAATCACTTCAATATTCACAAGGACGCGAACTTCTGTAAGGATGTTGGTCTTTAATAGTATCTCATCGGCGATAGTATCTCGTCGGTGGTAATTATCAGCAGAGAGGTTTCTCTCTGTTAATTACCACCCAGATAGACAAATACCTCCACGG
>NW_017296149.1:123186-127568 GCF_001594075.2 Trachymyrmex cornetzi | reverse complement strand
TCTCGTGGCAGTACAGTAACAGTACGGTAGCGGTATCTTGTGCGAGTTGGTGTCGGTATCGCACGCTTGTCTACCTGGGAATAAATTATACATATATTATTGACTGACTATAAATATTTTGCTGAATTTTGTGGAAGTTTAAATACTAAAAATTAACAAATTATTAGAAAATTATATATAAAAGTAATAAAAAATAAAAAATATATAATTTTAAGACCTGTTGTACCTACACCTGATACCGGATAGCTGAGACTGCTGAGATAGCGCGGTAGCAGATACAAGAAATTTGAGGTTAAGTTATTATTAGATTGTTAGATCTTTATTGTTAAAATATTGTTGGATCACGCGCGCGCCATTATAGCTAATTGGTCAATAAATTATTTTAAAAACGCAAGTTTCGTGTTGTCTATAATTTTATTAAAATTCCTATTAAACAGAGTTTACCTAATAATAATGAAATATACATTGTTCGATCACCCCCTTCTACACGTAAATTTTTGTTATCGAACATTACGTTATTGTACATCTACTGCAACTGCAACTGAATTATGCAACTATAAAAGACTAGCAGGTATTTTTGCGTTTATTCTTTCTTTACACAGATTCACATGTGTTACAATCTGCAGCAAGTGAATTAACTAAAAATTATCAATTGAAAATTAATAAGAATAAAAGGAATACGAAATGTGCTTCTTACTGTACTATTCTAAACGTTACTGTATGATTCTTTACGTTACAGATTTTCCTGCAATTTTTAAACCGAAAGATGTGGAAAATGGCTGGTATGACACCTGGCAACGTAATAAATACTTTGCATCATCCAGGACAATGAGGAAGACAAGCAATAGTATTCAAGAAGAAAAAGAAACCAAAGAACCTTTTAGTATGATCTTACCACCTCCTAATATTACAGGAATATTACATCTAGGTCATGCACTTACTGTTATAATCCAAGATGTTTTGGCAAGATGGTTAGTAAAAGTATATTAAGTAGTAATACAATACAATAATATAATAATACATATATATATATATATATGTATATATATTATAGTAGTACATGCAGGGTTGGGTAAGTTAATTTTTTCTTTTAACTAAGTTAAATTAAAGTTAACAACCTTGAAAATTTAACTTAGTTAAGATACAAGTTAATGTATAATGAAATTAATTGAATTAAAAGTTAAGTTAATAAAAAAAAGTAATTGAAAAATTAAAAGTCAAATTTCTTTTATGATTTCAGAGTCTTACAAATAATGGAAATGACAAACATACTTCATTTTTAGAATATACTCTATATTTTATTTAAACTTTGTTTATATATACTGTTATATATATATGTGTGTGTGTGCATATATATATATAGATTTCAACCTATCAAAAACTAGATACATTAAAATATACGGTTTTTGCTAGATTGAAATCAATATATAATGTAAATAATATATATAAACTAAACTTTTGAGTAAAATATAAAGTATGTTCTAAATGAAGTATATGTTTGAGTCTGAGACTTAATTTCAAAAAATTTAAATAAAAAGTTAATAGTTATCGATAAAATGTAACTAAGTTAAGTTAAAATCATTTAACTTTTTAACTTTTTAACTTAACTTTTAGCTTTTTAACTTGGCACTACCCAACCCTTAGTATATATAATATATAAGAACATGAGATGCATACATATAATTCACTTATAATAGTCTAGAGTCCAGAGTATCTCTATAGTATATAATAATATAATATATACTTTATAATTAGAATTTTTATTATCAAATTTATTTACTATATGGTATATTTACTATATGTATACCATATAGTATGTTTACTATATGGAATAGAAATATAGTAAAAATAGAAAGGAATATAATAAAAATTCATATATACAATAAATATGTATTTGACACGCTATTGTTAACATCAAATGCAGTTTTTATTGCGTTATATTTATTTACTATAGATAAATTTACCGTTATATTATAGATTTTTCTCTACTGCTCACGCACATGCATACAGGCACAGAATGAAGGGACATCCAGTATTGTGGATACCAGGTCTGGACCATGCGGGAATTGCAACACAGGCCATAGTGGAGCGTACATTACAACGTACACGCAACATTACACGATATGACATGGGCCGTGACGAGTTCACACAATTGATCTGGCAGTGGAAGACGGAGAAGGCTGCAGTTATCAAACAGCAATTGAAAGCCCTCGGCGCAACGCTTGATTGGGACAGAGAATACTTTACCATTGATGAAGTAATACTTTTTTGTTGCTATTTATATATTAATATCTATTGTTACTATTATATTTGTTCTATACTTGTTATAATATTGAATTTTTATTTGTGCTCTCCAGAGTCATAGTGCAGCAGTGACAGAAACGTTTGTACGGCTACATGAGAGAAATCTGTTATACAGAGCCAGAGACCTTGTTAATTGGTCACCAGCGCTACGCAGCACAATCTCAGATATCGAAGTCGAGGATTTTGTCGTGAATGGCAAGACGCGGCTCCAATTACCTGGCTACAATAGCAAGATCACTGTCGGCCAGTTGATCAAGTTGGCCTATCCAATCAAAGATTCAAGTAAATATAAAATATATTTGTGTATATATTTGTGTGCGTGCGTGTGTGTGTAAAGAGACAAAAATAATCAACGTTTTCTAAAAAAAATCTACTTTTTCCAATTTTAGCTTTTTAACAGATGTAAATTTTATTTCTTTTATTTCACAGAGGAAGAACTGATAGTTGCAACGACTAGACCTGAAACAATTTTTGGAGATGTAGCAATTGCCGTGCATCCAAACGATGACAGATATTCGCGATATATTGGTCGGTATGTTTTACATCCAATAAGAGAGACTTTTATACCCATCATAGCTGATCCTTCGGTCAAGAGAGAATTTGGCACTGGTAAAAATTTATAAAAATTAGATTGACAAATTAAAATAAATTTATATATACATTAAATACAGAAATAAAAAGAAAATAGATTTCCAGAAATTATTAAAAAAATTTTATCTGTATTATAATTAATTCTATATTTACATATATTTATTTTTTACTTGATTATTCATTGGCTTACTATTTATTTTATTTATTTGTTTATTTTATTTGATTGATGAGTAGTATTTGTTTTATAGGTGCAGTGAAAATTACACCGGCACACGATCGCTTAGATTATAACATCGCCAAAAGACATGACTTGCCAGTTATTTGCGTTATTGATGAAGGTGGCAACATGACAGATGCATGCAAGGAATTCAAGGTGTGATTCCGTATACATCATTTATTCATTTTTTATTATGATTTAATAATAAATCATTGTAGGGAGTGCCGAGATTCATCACACGGAAAAGACTAATGGACCAACTGTCCGTACGAGGTTTGGTGAAAGGTGTGGAAGATAATCATCGGATGACACTGCCACTATGTTCACGCACACATGATGTGATCGAGTATTTGCCAAAGGAACAATGGTTCTTGCGCTGTACAGCAATGGCCAAGCGGGCACACAAAGCCGTGGCGGATGGTGAATTGAAAATCTTTCCAAGTGAGGACGGCATTTACGAACAAATGTGGTACAACTGGCTCGAAAATCATAAATATAGGTAAAATTATTATTGTGTTTAATTAGTAAATAAATGGATAAAGACACAGTGAAATAGATGAATAAAGGAATAAAAAAGAAAAATAATTAAAAAATATAATATTTAATCTATCTTTTACAAATTTTTTTTTTTTTTAGAGACTGGTGTGTTTCAAGACAGTTATGGTGGGGGCATCGCATTCCAGCATATTCTATAATTCATGGTGATGGTAAAGATAACGATAATGATATATTCTCTGATAGTAATAACACCACTTCGTGGATAGTCGCACGATCCGAAGAAGAAGCGCGTTCTCTTGCACGAGAGAAATATGGAAACACAGTGAATTTACGTCAGGATCCAGATGTTCTCGACACATGGTTTTCTTCGACAATTGTGCCATTTGCCACGCTTGGCTGGCCGGAAAACGTCAATATTCTTCTCTATATACATTTTATTACATATAACTTTATGAATATTTTTTTACATATCACAAAAATTTATAGACGGAGGATATGGCAAGACATTATCCGCTAACACTGATGGAAACGGGCCATGATATTCTCATGTTCTGGGTGGCGAGAATGGTGATGCTAAGTCTGGAACTAACACAGCGTTTACCATTTAAAGTATAATTCCATATGCACAATAAATTATTCATGTCTGCTTTTTATCAATATTTTATCAGAATCTTGATTTAATTCTTGTATATACAGGGTGGACCATCTGAAGTGATCCAGTCAAATATCTCGAAAACTAGTAGGGATAGAGAAAAATGTTTCGTATGAAAAG
>NW_017296149.1:114348-122158 GCF_001594075.2 Trachymyrmex cornetzi | reverse complement strand
TGTGGACCACAACCAGTGTTTCGTAAAGGGCTTGAAACCAGCTTTCTCATCCCATGGTGAAAAACTAGGGGTTCCATTTAAAAAAACCATCGTGACCCCTGAATGACCTTCAAAATGACCTTCCAAGGATTTTTCAAGGTCAGTACCATACTTCCCCCGTGTAACCCTAACCTTTTCATACGAAACATTTTTCTCTATCCCTACTAGTTTTCGAGATATTTGACTGGATCACTTCAGATGGTCCACCCTGTATATTATATTATATTAAGTAATGTAATCCATTCACATTAGAGTGTACTGTTGTATAATAATATTAAAAGAAGCAATCTCTTTTTATAGTGTGCTTAAATTGATAATTATAAATTATGCATGCGTATAGGAAGTTTTACTTCATGGTGTTTTGTGTGATGGCAATGGCAAGAAAATGTCAAAAAGCTCCGGCAATGTCATCTCGCCAGAAAACATTATCAATGGTTGTACTTTCGAAGTGAGTATTTCTTAAAATTGCATCAATTATACATATATCATAATATAGAAATACTTATAATCTCTGTAATGAAAATTAAATATCAACAAACTGAAATTGCCTTTTTTTTATTGATGTATTATAATTCTATTATTTAAAACTGATCTTAGACACACAATTATAATGTAGGAATTGAACGAGCAAGCAAGACGTAGTCACGCGGCAGGTATTCTTAGCGCTGAAGAATTGCAGCGAACGCTGCGTGTTAATACAAAAACGTATTCCATGGGAATACCAGATTGCGGTACCGATGCCTTGAGACTATCATTATGTGCACGCAATATTAAGAGTAAGCGCATTAAATCTTAAGAAAGAGAGACTCTTATCTCTTTTCCTTATAGATACTTTCCTCTTATAGATCATACTATCAGTTTTGATGTGGATGATTGTCGGACAAGCAAGTATTTTTGTAATAAAATCTGGCAGGCAAGCAAATATGTATTATTAATGACAAAAGAGGACCAACAACGACACGAAAATGTAGAAAAGGAAAGTCTGAATGACCTAGATCGATGGATCCTCAGTCGATTATCGTGGATGGTTGAAATAGTAAATAATGCGTTTGCCGAACGAAATTTTCATAAAGCGATAACTGCAATTCGTCAATTTCTGTATTATGAATTTTGTGATTTCTATGTGGTATGTTATAAATGTGCTGTATAGAAATTTTATTTATAATATTTAATATAATATAATAATAATTTAAGATTTTTATAAATTTTCTGAATTTTGTAATAGTGTTAAGAAAAACTTTTCAGATTTCAATTACAATATTAAAAAAAAAAAAAATTATAAGATTAATTAAATATATAAATCATACATTAATATGATTATTCTTATTAATCTTAATTTTCTTAAATTATCTAATAAAAGTAATTCTTAATTTTAATTAAGGAAATATTTTCTTTTAAATATAATAGGAGGGTACAAAATTTGGATTTAGAAGCGGCAATTCCGCTGGGCATTCCAATACTCTTGCGAAATGCATGGAAGTATCATTACGCATTCTCGCACCTGTAACACCATACCTGTCGGACGATTTGTATGTAAGACTTGCCAAGAAGGGACTACCAGGATTTCTATCAGTCACCTCGTTGCTTGAGACTTCCTATCCTATGCCATACGAAGTATGTGAAAAAAATAGTCTCTATATTATCAATTTTTTTGCTATATAATTTTCTTTTTCTTCTGAACGCTATTATACATGTTAGATACTTAATTTTTGTTTTCTATTCTCATTTCTTCTTTCATTAGTTCAAGCATCTGAGAGATATTGAGTTGGAGGAAAGGATACATGAACTCGTGGATGTTACAAATGCGATTAGAAGTTGCATGGCAAACGTGAGCAAAAAATCAAATCCAGAAGGTAGATCTTGTTGATGATAATTGGCCAAGTTAATGCAGTAATTAAATAATTTAAATATATAGGATAAATTTTAATAAATATTTGTGTTTGCACAGTTAATATTCTGGTTAACAATGTGCGCGATTACAATTTTTATCGGGAAAATGTAAACCTTATCAAAGGAGCAACCAAAATCTGGAACGTGCCTATCCATTTAACAGAATCAGTGAATGATGGCAGTTTTAACAGGATGATGACAAGAGATAATAATTCCGATGGTGACGGTGTTTGTACCGTCCAATATATGCATACAAACGATTGCTCATTACTTATTACAGCTATGGTAAATGGAAAAATGCGATTACATACTCTAATATAAATTAAATATTATATACTCACATTATTTATATTATTATAATAAAGCGTTTCACATATATATCATTTTTAAGGATACATCGGTGTTGGAACAAGTTAAGAAAAATATAGCAAAGAATAAATCGAAAAGTACGTGCTAAAAGGAAGAATGTTAAATATGCGTGCAACATTATAATTTCCGCTCCCTTATGCCTTTCATCTATAGACGATTATATTCATAGTATAAGTAAATAAATGTAACTAATACATAAAGTTATAAATAAAAAAATTATTTACATATACCTGATTGTATATGTAATTCTTTTGAACGCAAAAGCGTTCTTATACAAATTCGCATATATTTAATCCAACTTTGTTATATAATACTGAATCCAGTATTCAGTGTTTTCTTTCTGTTAAATTTTCTTTCTCTTTAAATGTTGAAACACTTAATAAAATAAAAATTTGTCATTAGATGAAGTAATGGATTATACAATTAGTAAACAAATTTTGGAGTTTATTTTCAAATGAAGCAAAAAAGTATGGTGTATTGCGATCACATGATGTAGACAACCAATCAGTACTCTTATTGAAAAATATGGCAGCGGCAGCCTAACCTAACCATCATAAGAATGGCCGCTTATAAACGTTTTATTTTTTGAAAGTTTCTGACTTATCGTCTTTTGTAATTCAACAAATATTCTTACAATTTACTCAATAACGTTTATTTATTCAATTTCCCCGGATTTCTTTGTGGAAAGTTTGATGGAAAGATTTATTACTGATTGTATCATCTCGGAGTACGGTCAATATACAGAGAAGAGAAAAGTTTGATGAAAATTCAACTACGAGTGTAGATTTGTGGATCCGTTAATAAACAATCATAAATTTAGGACACGAATTGTTGAAAAATGAATACGGAAACATCGAATGAGCATTTAGAGACTTTGGCTGGTCATGTTTTTGATAATGACAAACTGGTAATTTTATCGCAATTTTTTATATATAATTCCGCATTGTATTTTGTATAAATATTTTATTTATTATTATTCTATATCATGTATAATGCAATGATGTATATTTTTAGGTCACCTACAAATGGCTAAGCAAAGAGCTGCATATCCATGTTAATATAGCAAAACAAATCTTGTGGGATTTTTATCAAAAGTATCAAAACAACAATAACATAGAATGCACATATTTATTGATAGGTCATCTAAAGGAGAAAGGAATGCGTGTAGAAGTTGTTAAAGGATCCAATTTATCTGAGGCTAAAGAAAAATTCAGTAAAATTATCTCGGAACATGTCTATAGTGTTCACAAGCCAATTGCAGATTTGGAATTACTTGCCACTTCTGGTTCAGGTGATACAACTTACAGTGCTATAAAATGTGATGCCTGCAAAGAGCGAACTGATGAAGAAATGCAACTATTACGTTGGGGTACAACTGCTAAAAAAGTTATGGAAAATGTGACAAATTTAAAGTCTACAGATTTGACAAATTCGTCAAAGGCTGAAAAGAATCCAAAGGCAACAAAGAAAAATGGATTTAATAATTTATTTAACATGGTGGAAAAATCAAAGAGTTCTGAAAAGTTAAAATCATCTTTCCAAGAAAGTAATAAAGATTCAATGAAAAAGGAAAAAAGTACTGTAGAAAAGGATAAAAATTTTGTTCAGGAAGATAAAGATTTTTCCAAAGATTCTGTAGAAAAAATTCAAAATTTAACTAAGAAAAATAAAAATTCCAATTCTACCACTAAAAAAATATCCCCACAAAATAATTCTAAAAAGGGAAGCTTAGATAATTTTTTTGGGAAGCTGTCCTCTCCTCCAAAATCTGCTACAGAAGCAATATCATCAGAAAAGAAAAATGATAATGCCAAAAAAGAATTTACTGAAGGAAAAATAATTAAAGAAAAGAAGAAGTCGCATGGAAAAAAGCGGAATAGAAGTAAAGAAACAAATGAAGTTGCTAAGAAACGGAAGAGAATTGTTATGCAGACTGATTCTAGTGATTCAGAGATACAAAGTGATATAGAGATGGAAGAGTCGGTTCCTGAAATAGAACCAGAAATTTCTATGAAAGCAAAGAGTCCTTCTCCACCAAAAGTAAAACACGAAAATGGTAAAAGAAAAATGTTGAAATTAATTAATAGAACTTATAAAGAAGGTGAATATATTGTAACAAAGAAAGAACATGTTTATGTAAGTTGTTCTGAAGATGAGGAAGAAAAGGAAGAGATAAAGAGAAAAGAGCAGAAAAAAACAGAAGCTAAAATGGAAAAAGTGAAAAAAAAGCAGTCCACGCTTACAAATTTCTTTAAGAAATGCTAGAATTGTTTTAAAATTGTCCAAGTAAGTTGGTTGCATATTCATTTCTTTTTAAAATAATATAATCATGTCTGTAAACAATAAACTGATGATTTTACAATATTTATTGTAAGAGATTGCCTGTATATTATATTAAACTGTTCATTTTTCGCTGTCTATCAAATTCTCTATTAATTTTATAGATAAATTATAACTTTTCTATTATTATTACTTTATTTGTTTTTTTTTGTTTTAGTATTGTTTTTCTATCATATTATTACAATAACAGAATGATAATCAATTTTTACAAATAAATAAATTGTTTCACCAGATGAATACCAGAAATACTGCAACTAAATAATTAAAAAATGATGAGGATATTATACTTTGTCAAAATAAAATCAAATCACATTTTGCTTAAACTAAAAGATAAATTCACGAAATCTGAAACAAAAATTAGATCGTTTTGAGAGGGATGCTGTTTCATAATAATAGAATATCTATAAAATAGACATTCTATTATGATCTTATTCCGCTGTATACATTGTTAATGTAATACTAAAACCTATAGTTCACATTAAGTATATTATAGATTTTTAGTACTAAAAATGTATATCGGGACACGGCCTATATTTAATAGCGGAAGTATTTTAAATTTATGTACGTGATTAATATTGTAATGATTGAGTATGACAATTTGTGATTGTTATTTTTATGGATACCTAAAAAAGCTATTTTGTATTCACATTTATTGTCTCGACTTTATGTACATAACATCTGAGTTTATTTTTTACATTTAATGGATTAAAATTTATAATATAAAAAATTAAAATTGTTTCTACATGATTGTAAGAAATTGTGAGTTATATCAATAATTAATTAAATGATATCTGTCGCACCTATATTTCCCGCAAGATGAGTAGTATGTAATCTCATACATATTACTCACATGGTTGACGCACTTATCAGATATGTTATCGGGATCGGCTATAGTAGGCGTGCATCTACTATATATAATTAAATATATGCTATTTAGTGATAGCCTGCGTGTAAAATCACAATACGGATATCTCATAATGTTTAATATTATTGCACTGTCGCTTTTATTTCTATGCAACGAATGTTTGTGCGATATATGTGAAACCTGTGGATGTTCTACCTCAAGTAAGTTCAAAAGAAAAAGAATGATAAGATCTATCGCCGCGGAAGAAATAATAGAAGGAATCGGTTAAAAAATAATAAATACATGATATTTTTGTTATTATATTATTACTGCTAATTGTAAAAGTTATATGCGTTATATTTTTAAAAATTACAAGATTTAATAAATTAATAAATGACAATAAATAAATCAATAAATATAGGTACATGATAATATACATTTTTGTCATTATCATTGTTACTGTAAATAATAATATATCACAATATATGATTTGTAATACGCTAATAATATAAATCATAAATATCAATGTAATATTACATGTTCTTACAGATGTAGGACCAATTATTGATTGTCACGACAGATACTTGAGAACCAATGAAGTTCTTAACTTCGATTTTGTTACTCTAGATAAACATCGACCATTAAACAAACTTATTCTTTCAAAGAACAATATAGTGCTTCTACCTCTAAATGAACTAAAACGTCTGAAACATTTAAAAGGATTGGATTTGTCTCAAAATAAATTGGATAATATACATTCAGACATCCTTAAGAACCTAAATGAGCTCGAAGATTTAGATTATTCTAGCAATTTACTTGGGGACTTCGATATTTCGGTCTTAAGTACAGCTTCTTCCCTTTCCAAATTTAATTTGAGTTATAATCATATGAACAATTTGGAAAAAAGTTCAGAAAACGCAACAACAAAGTTAAAAGTCTTTGATGTTTCTCACAACAATCTTGTTGATTTGGTAATACAGTAATTTTAACAATAAAAGATTAATTTTAATTCTAACAGCAAACAAAATTTTAGCGAAATTTATTATAGTAATGCTATAATATAATAATATAATTAAAATTATACGTAGTTATTGCAATATATTAACATTACTTTTATTAAATTCATTTATTTTAATATTTTAATATTTTACAGAATTTCCTCGATGTTATGCCGGAGTTGGAATATTTAAATCTCTCCTTCAATAAATTTACTACTCTACCAGTCAATTCTTTACTTTATATGCAACATTTGAAGATTCTTCACGTGAACAATAATCAGCTTCTCTCCTTAAATTTCCAAAATCTTCCATTGTCATTGTTGGAACTTTACACAGAAAACAATCTTATCAATATTATATCATTTCAAAAATCATCAATTCATACCTTAAACATTCAAAACAATAGCATTTCTAACATATATGACAATTTAACCTTATTGGAAGAATTAAAAAAATTAAATATCAGTGGAAATTCCTTATCGGACTTTCCAGAAGTTTTTCTGAAAAGTTTAGAGTCGTTAGATGTATCCTTCAATAATTTAACAATAATACCTGAAACTATTTCTATTAAAAGTTTTCCAAGTTTAAGAATTTTTAAAGTCAGTGGGAATCATTTGAAAGATATAAGAATTCGGTCTGAATTAAATTTGGAAATATTTGAAGTAAAATTTATGGAAACGTTTGAGGAAATTGATCAAGAAGCATTTCTAATGTTAAAGGAGAAGAAAAATAGTTGTATCAACATAACTATTTCGAGTAATAAAAAGTTGAACATGATTAAGGAAAACGTTTTTCAACATATGAACATTTGCTCTGTTAGTATTTTACACGCACAAAAGCTTTTTATATAAAAATATTTCTTTAAAAAAAAAACATATTACACAATTTTTTTCATTTTTCAGCTAGATTTGAGCAATAATTGTTTCACTTACTTGCCATCAAAACTATTTAATATAAATGTTTACAATAAAAATATTTCAAATTTAAAATATCTCATTAATCTGCAAGGAAATCCATTTATTTGTAATTGCTCATTGCAGTGGATGTTGAATGAATTAGTTCCAAAACTTTATATAACGAATCCCAATCTTTTAGAAGATTTAAGGTAATTTTATATAAGTTAATATTATTGAATATTTTAGAACCTATTTTAAATATATTAAGAATTTAATGACAACTAATTTCTTTTTTCCAATATATTAAATTAATATTATTAAGTTAACAATTAATTTGATTTACTACTTTTATTCGTAACAAAATCATATTGTATTAGGTGTTAAACTTAATTCCTGCCGCTCGCTACTAGAGGGTGCTGGCTCCAACGCTGGCG
>NW_017296149.1:113862-114147 GCF_001594075.2 Trachymyrmex cornetzi | reverse complement strand
CGCTTCCGAAACGGTGATTTTGATGTTAGAGACAAAGACCGTCCAGGACAGCCGAAAAAATTTGAAGATGTCAAGCTGCAAGAACTGCTTGATGAGAATCCAGCTCAAACACTTTTAGAGTTGTCGAAACAGTTAAATGTTACTCCAATGGCTGTCTCGAAACGTTTGCACGCCATGGGAAAGATCCATAAGGAAGGGAGATGGCTACCACATGAGTTGTCAGAAAGTGCCATTTTAAATCGTTTGACTATTGCAACTTCTTTGCTTGCCAGGCAAAGAAAAAAA
>NW_017296149.1:109768-113684 GCF_001594075.2 Trachymyrmex cornetzi | reverse complement strand
GAACTCCTGGGTCCAAATGAAACCGTTACAGCTGATCGCTACAAACAGCAATTATACCGATTGAGTGACGAATTGATGCAAAAAAGATCATCCGTAGCCAACAATCGACGCAAAGTCATTTTGTTGCATGATAACACTCGACCGCATGTCGCGAAAAACGTGAAGCAGGCACTTCTACAGCTTGAATGGGAAGTTCTCCCGCATCCAGCGTACTCTCCAGACTTGGCACCGTCGGATTACCATCTCTTCCGATCGATGCAACACGCACTTACGGACATACACTTCTCCAGTCACAACGAAGTCCAAAAATGGGTGGATGAATGGATCGCCTCGAAAGACATTGCGTTCTACCGTCGTGGGATTACCCTGTTGCCAGAGAGATGGGAAAAAGTAGTAGAAAATGGAGGAAACTACTTTGATTAAGGTATTCATTCATCTTCCCTTCGAAACAAATTAATTTTGGAGATGAAAAACGGCAGGAATTAAGTTTAAAATCTAATATATATACAAAGTAATATATTTTTATATCTTGAAATTATCCCTCCATCTGTTTTTATTTTTTATTGCAAAACTTACATCATTCATAAATGAATTAAATAGCATTCATCAATATATCTTATTTTTCACGTTTTGTTATTACTTAGATGTGCTGAGCCACCTGTATTAGCCAATAAAAGGATGATTCATTGGTACAAATGGAAGGGAGAAGTCTTTTGCGACGAATTTTCACATTTTGCAGAAAGAATGACCATTAACATTGCAAGTATTTCTAGTAAACAGGTTGTAACATTCAAACCTGGTTCTGGAATGATTACTGTTCTGGCCATATTGACTGCTCTGCTTGGAATCCTAATGATAATTGGCATGCTATTGATTCGAAGAATGAATGCAAAAAGAAGACGAATCAATCGTAGACATTAAAATTTTTTATTCTTATAAAAACATGAAGACTAATTTTGGAAAAAAATATAAAAGATATTTTTTATTATATTTTTAGCACAACTTACATAATATGTAATCTATGTAATTCTTGCAAAAATTGCATAGATTAGTCGTCATAATTTATAATCATTTTCTAATTTTTTTTTATAGTACTCATTGTAACAGAAACGGTCAGTAATAATATAGTATATAATAAAATCCATGATATTGATTTATAGGAAGAAATATATTAAAAATTTTATTTTCGCAGGCTCATGCGTACTTTGGTAGTCACAATTAAATTCAACTTATTCTAGTAAATAAACTTATGTCTTTTAATATTCTCATCGCACACTTTTAAATTGTAGGTTTTAAGAATTTTTACTTTTCGAACTTTACAGATTTTTAATTCAAATGTTCTTGTATTATAGTTTCTTGAAATATTTATTATAACAATGTTCCATTGATTAATTCTCTTTCTCTCTCTTATGTTTTTTCTAATTATTTTAATTTAATTAAAATAATCAGAAAAAACTTGAATAAATTAATAAGTTAAGACATTAAAAATCAACTTACATTAATTTAAGCTTTAAGTTAATTAAGTTCAAGTAATTAATTATATTACTTAAACTATTAATTTATAACTTGAAATACTTATTTAATTTATTTAATTATGATTCAATTTGGACACATGATTAATTATTATTAAAGTCACATTTGAGAATTATAAGGTCGACTTCTCTATTTCTGTAAAGTGTGAGAACAATTTCTACAAAAGGTAGAAAAAGTACAATTCGATAAAGTTGATTCTTTTATGCCTTTAAAACGTAAAAATTATGTTTACTATATTAATAAATGGTAATAGATGCGATAATAGACGTGCTTTTACACTAAATATTATCAATTTGCCAATGACTAGACGTTACCCTTGGAGGTGGATTTTCCCTGAGCTCGGTCAGAAAGGCGTTAATGTTTTGATAATAACTCGGCTGACACCAGGTTTCATTATGTGTGCCATCCACAATCGGAAGTATACGCTTATATGTGCTTCGACAATTCTTATAAAGATCTTGCATCATGCGGGGTGGTACCAATGTATCCGCCAGACCGGAAATAAACAGAGTGGGCACTGTCACTGAACGAACTTTCAGAATAGACAAGTACTGTAATAAAAAATATGAAAATGTGAGGAATCATGTAAAAAAATATAAAAATATATGAAAATATAAATAAATATAAGAATAGAGAAGCGAGATTACTGAGATTGTAGAGATTACGAAATATTATAAATTAATACACAATATGGAGGATAAAAAATGTATGAAGATTTGTACTAATTATATGATACCTTTTAATATAAGACGTTACATCTTCTTTCGTAAAACCTTTAAACTTGTAAAGAGCAAACCAAAATAATCACATAAAGTAATTAAAAAAATTTATAAATCTTTTCTATTTATTACCTTGTTTTTATATACAAAAAGTGGCAGATACTGTAAAAATTTAGATCCTACAAATAAGGCGGCCATATCCGGGATACTAGTGAAGGTATTTTCAAGTATAAGGCACCAAATTCTCTGTAAATTTTCCTCTTTTGTGGCTAAATCAATGGCTACTGCTCCACCTATAAAATTACAATTTAATCAAATTTAATTATCACACATAACAAATACTGATAATTAGTAAGAGGATTAACTAAAATCTTAGAGAGCTTAAGGAGGTTGTAAGGGCATAAAATACATATATTAATATTGACGCTTTAAACAAACTACATACATGTGAAAGTTGTGTTCATAACATTCTGGTTTTATTGAGCAACACATTTTTATATTTTATTTGTTATTAGTTTTATTGTTATAAACAAAAATTGTTAAAATAATAAGAAAAATCTAAATGTTTTTATATAAATATATTAAGTACTAAATATGACTTATGCAAAGTTTCATTGAGATTCACCATTAGTTTATAACAAATAACAAATTTTATTTATTTACTGAGCATGTCTGCATCTCAAGGTAACTTTACATAAATATTGTTGAATTAATAAAGTATTTATATTTAAAAAAAAAAAATTGAGATTTTCATCATTATTTTATAATACATTTTTATATATTTATATTAGAGCACAAATTAAAAAAATATTACTACTTATTTAAATAACTTTTGAACCAGATGGTTAACTGTCTCTATTTTTTTTGTATTATTATTAAATGCAATTTAGAATAGTCTGTAATTTTTTCAATTAATTCTTAACATATTGCATTTGTCTTACAACCTCCTTAATACAATAAAACCTAAGATTAAAAAGTATTGGAAAATAAATAAAAATTCCAAATAATAAGATTAGATTCTTTACCCAGTGATCTACCGAATACTATGATTTCATTGGTATTAATATCCGTTCTACTAAACAGATAATCTATCCCCGCTCGGGCATCCATATAGAGCCCTTCCTCCGACGGAGTACCCTGCGACAAGCCATATCCTCGATATTCTAACATTAGAATATTACATTGAATATTATGATACAGTCCTACTATATTTTGCAATCTGAAACATAAAGATATGCATAATATTACGATATAATTTGTTATTATATAAATGTAACTCACTTTATATATAATTCATCCTTTGTTCTTTCTCAAGCACTATAGAAACTGTACGGATACAATTAATAAAATATTTTTATTAAAATAATTTACTTAGAGAAATTTGTAAAAATGCTTTTCAGTTAATCATTATTGTTATAATAATCTAATTTTTTCTTTGTAGCAAACAACAGAACACACTACACAATTATAAATAAATTGTAGCTAATATACAGGGTGGACCATCTGAAGTGATCCAGTCAAATATCTCGAAAACTAGTAGGGATAGAGAAAAATGTTTCGTATGAAAAGTTTAAGGTTACACGGGGGAAGTATGGTACTGACCTTGAAAAATCCTTGGAAGGTCATTTTGAAGGTCATTCAGGGGTCACGATGGTTTTTTTAAA
>NW_017296149.1:86107-108864 GCF_001594075.2 Trachymyrmex cornetzi | reverse complement strand
CCCTACTAGTTTTCGAGATATTTGACTGGATCACTTCAGATGGTCCACCCTGTATATATGTACATATTAAGTGTTTTTTTTATAATATACAGTAAAATAATGAATATACCGATGACCCATATTGCCAGCATTGCCATGAAGAAACAATAATGTAGGTGCTTTCCTCATTCTGTCTTCTGGTTGAGAAACAAAAAACATGTGCAGGATTGTGCCATCTCCAGCTCTGGTATATATACTTTGATAAGGTAAACTAAATATTGAAGGAGCTGGTACATAGACTCTCGAATGGGCTGGTAGTTCTGGATGATAAAGAAGTTGATCTTCTCTGTGATAGAGTATTCCTGTAATAATAAAAAATATCAGTTTTGATAACCTTTAAATTAATATAAAATTTCTAAATTTATAATAATAATAACCTTGTTATAGAAAATGAAATCTTTTGTAGTAAAAAAAAATATATATATATATATATATACGAACCAGTTATGGCAAAACACAGTAAGACAAAAGCCAAAATGCCCCCATATAACCAATATAAAAAAAAGCATAAGAGAATATATGCTCCACTAAAAGCCCAACATTTCATGGCCACATTCCCCAAAAGTCTAATTGGCCTACTGCGAGCTAAACGTATTCTGAAGGACATTATTTATATGTTTCGTATAATTTAAAGAAGCTCTGCGTTATCTGGCTAATCGAATTGCTTCTAATAAACAGGTAGTTTGTCTTGATTTAAAAACAGCCATGATGATCCATTAAACTATATAATTGCTGTAGCAACTTCCTACATTTTCCTAAAACATATTCAGAAAATTGATAAAAGTTTTAATGATTATTTTTATTTATTAATTTTATTTTTCAACTTTATACAATATAACTTTTTATATTTTATTGATGCTTTGTTGTCATTTAAGTAAATTACTAAGTATAAAAGCTAAGTTATATATTAATTAGAATCCAACCTGTGATCCATCAAGATGAGATGACAGATCACATAAAGTTCGATGGAATTAATGAATTTTTACAGTAAAAAAAATTAATGTTTCTGGATTGAAATGATTCATAAAATTTTGAATATTGCTTGAGTTATTTCACAATTATTGTTAAACGGCACATCGAGAATCATAAAAAATAGCAGATTTAACCTTTACGATTTATGTCTAAGCTATAAAAGAATTGAGATTGGGACTACTCTCTCGAATGAAACGCGATCTGGAGTCACGTAAATAAAACATGTCGAAACACATTTTGCACGATACGAATCGGTAAACCACAACATACCATTCACACGATCGTGATTTCGTTTTCCAAGTTCACTCGTGTTTCGACAATCGTCGTCAGTTGTCGTCAGTATCGTCGGTATCGTCGGTATAGTCGACATGTGGAGTTGGGTCGTGTGTCAATTGTCATTGGCAGTCGACGTCGACGACTTCAGACGACTCGTCAGCTGATTACTTGCTCCTGTAATACTATATCGCGATTAGGAATTAATTAAAATTTCGTGTCGTCTCTAAGGTACGTAGAACCACTCGCGGCGCTTGCCATTTCATAATAATTTGACAAGTATAATTCATAATTATTTTTATCAACTATCCAACGTTACTACAATATAACGCGAGAATGATGTAGCACACACACAGAGAGAGAGAGAGAGAGAGAGAGAGAGAGAGAGAGAGAGAGAGAGGGTGGGAGGGAGGGAGAGAGAGTTTTGGCAGTAATATATAGCAAATTGCTCCTAGCTGGTTCAATTATTTCACTGAATAAATATAAGCAATCTTGTTTGAAATTGGTAAATAATTTTTTTTATTGGTTTCGCGTGCATATAAAATACGGTGTTTCGAAAAATACTGTCCTTTTTGTATTTCAAACGTTACTTTCCGACATATAGCTTATAACCTATAGTTATTGTTCAGTATACACAATGTTTTGTTTGATGTTTTAAGTTATGCCTATGATAATGCCAATAATTTGGTACTTTTGAAATTTTGTAAACAAAATGTTTACAAAATATATGTTTGGCTTTATATTTTCTGTTTAATCACTATTTAGTTTTTAACATATACAATTATCACATAAAATTTATCTATTATTATGTTTGTACTTTATACAATAGTGTATATGTATGTATGTATATATATATATATATATATATATATATATATATATATAATATATTTGGATTGTTTTGCTTTAGGAGGATATTTATACAATAACAACAAACATGTCCACCGATGTAAATATGCAGGCTGAGAAGGTACGTATAGAAACAATTTCGTTTGCATGATGTATCTCTGCATGGTAATCAGGATATAACAATATATCTGTAATGATAATCGTGTACATGTTGTGTTGCTGTTATGCGTTAAAATTACTTGTTCCCTTTCTGGAAAGCTGAAAGCTTGTGGTAAAATATTGATTAACATTAATCTTTCTTTGGATTAAGCACAATGAAGAAGCAAGTGTCAATAAGACCGAAGAAGAAGATGGCAGATCGTCTAAAGACATGCATGCGGTACCTATTTTTCCAAATTAAATTTTGCTTTCTAGAGGTGGTTCTTTTTATTTATCCCACTATACTTCATTATTTCTTCCAATTGTACAATATTTTAGATTTATATATAAAATTTTGTCAAGTCTATTTATGTGACAAATAACGTGATAGATGTTTTGGAATTTTTTTTTAGCAAAATGGTAGTCCCATTTATGGGGGCTGCGAAGGACCAAACGCAATGTACGTGAAGCTGGTCAGTAGCGATGGCCATGAGTTTATTGTTAAACGGGAACATGCGTTAACGAGTGGTACTATCAAAGCAATGTTGAGTGGTCCTGGTCAATTTGCAGAGAATGAAGCGAATGAAGTCAACTTCCGAGAAATTCCGTAAGTATAAAAGATACAAACTATTATTATTATTATTATTATTATTATTATTATTCATTATATCAGCCATCCTGGCTGAGGTAATTTTTCGCAATAAATTTCTTACTTTCTTTCTTTCTAATTAAATCTAGGGGGTATTATTAGCGTTTCAGAATGATTGTGTTGAATCTGAATGTTATCAGCTCGCAATTATGTCCGGAATAAATTGATTTAATAAAAGAATATATAATGTATTATTCGTAACATCCAAAAATATGACTGATCTTGGCTTTCTTTTTCGTATTTGATGTATTCACATATACGGTCGTGCTTAAAATTCTTAATATGATTGTTATAATTGTTTGAATAAATGTCTTTTTTTTTATAGGTCTCACGTATTACAAAAGGTCTGCATGTATTTCACTTACAAAGTACGCTACACAAACAGTAGTACAGAAATACCAGAATTTCCTATTGCACCCGAGATTGCTCTGGAACTGTTGATGGCCGGCAATTTCTTAGACTGCTAAATATCATCTATATAGAAGTGTTTCAGCTTTTATCGGCAATTAAATTATAGGAACAATGCAGCTTTCTTTATTATGGCCGTTTACGATGTATTGTGATATTTGGAAGTTTGTATTGGAGTATAATAATCACTTTGGACTCTCATACTCGTGACATGAACATTTTAGTGCGACGAGACAATGCAATGTCGAAGTTTTATAGTTACAAAACCTAAATATTCCATACATATTGTGTTATGCTTCATAATCCATATACTCATAAAGACGATTGTATAACACTTAAAATAATTACCGATAAAGGATTACCACTTAAATCTTCTAGCAATCCATACACATATATCATCTGTTATATACTTGAACTATATATTTCAGTAAATTATTGTTAACAAGATTAGAAATAAAGTCAACTTTATATATTAAAACATTAATTCTATCTGCTGTATATCAGGTGATAAATACTTTTCTTTAATTGTATTTAATATTATGGCAAATATATATAAATATCTCTTTTGTTAAATATAGCTATAATTATTTGTGTTTGATTTATACATAGTGATTGTATTTACACTTGTATCATCGTTAGGCACATTGTGAAATTTATTAATATGTATATTGCAGAAGAAAGATTAGGCTCGATAGACAATTAAATAAGATGTATCATTTTTAATTAATAAGTTAATTATAAAAGTCAGATTTTGTATGATATGCAAAGGGATAGCAAACTACACTTTTATAGAAGTTTTGTAAGCGTGTTCAAAAGGTCTCGTTATACTAATAAATACAATGTACTAAAGACATGCTTTTCTGCTAGCTCTCTTACTTATTTTTTATACAATCATTTATATTCGCAATAACTATTGCTTAAGATATATAATTATATATATATATTATCCTATATTATTTATAGGATAATTACATAAAGGTACATACAATGATTTATATATTCATAATTATAATTTCACTTGTTTTTCGTATCCTTTTCAAGATCCTTAAACTTGGCTTCAAGTCGCTTGGAATATGCCGCTAGCTTGTATGCAGCTTGCTCCAATTTGCTGACACTGTCATCAATCTGATTGATATTATCCAGGATTGGTTGTAGCTTCTTATACTTGTCATTCAGCGAGTCCAACGACTGCACTATGTTCGACGAGATAATCTTCAGTTCCGTGTACTTTGCGATGGTCTCCTTGTTTAGACGCTCCAGCAGCCGATAGTCTGCGTGGGTAGCTGTGAGCTCCTCCTGCAGGTATTCACCCGTCTTCTGGAACATTGTGTTCGCCAAACGACTCAGGTTTGGATCGTGCGGGTCCAATGCCTCGAAACTGCTAGTGCTGGTGGAAAGCGTGGTGCCGCGTTTCGGTGACTCGCATCTCGAGTTCTGTTCCGTGGATAGATTTTCAATCAGACCTCCCTCCGTCTGTACCTCATCCTTCGATGGGTCCATCATCGGCACGAGTAATTGTTACGGCTATCGCGAGATATATATCACAGAACTACTCGACTGGATACGATCGGAGTCTGAACGAACATGTCGATACAAGCAGATGCCGACTGCCGAGTGTCCGATCAGCTGATGACAAATGAGCGATCCTAACCTGCTCTTTAAATTCCAGCACTTTACTCGGCTTTCTAATTTTTTTCAGAATGTAACATGTGACGTAAATTCGGACCGTAAATTGGACAGATACGTAAAATCGCGCGATCTACTTATATCTTCATCATTAATCATTATTGTCGGCCCCTCGACATCTTATCGATTTCTCGAACAGATAATTACATCAATTTTTAAATTCAAAATGATGATTTGAATAATTACAATTTTCCTTTTTCTCACACTTAAATATGTGTAGTACTTTTATATAATTTTATTAACAATTTATACATCGATGACAATAAAAAAAAAATTATGTAAGTATTAAGAGTACAATAAAAATGTCAAAAAAAGAAAATTTTTTCAGTATATATAATAAATTGCGCATCTTTTTATTCATGTACTACAATTATATATTTACATTGTTTTAGTGTCAGTAATATATATATAAAAGTATTTTTATATTTTTTCTATACATACAATAGTAGATTATATACATACAATAGTAGATTATATATATATTAATGTATACTATATTGTGCGACTATTTAAAATGGCACTATATTGTGTAATAATAGAAATTGATTTAGTTTTAACATACGCAAAAAAAATTATCTTAAAATATATTTAACAGATTTACATAAACACAAATTGAATAGAACTCTTCCAATATTATATTTTCTTAGATATATAAATTCTCATTACATAAAATTTGCTTAATTAACAGAAGATAAAAAATTATTTTTTTAATGCTTTGGTCTAAACTTTGGTAACTGTATACCACCATGGCTTCATTATCTAGCCAATGATATGCGAAAGGCAAAACGTAATAGCAAGCTAGAAGCTCCAAATGCTTCTCTTAATTATTTAGGCATAATATTTATTAAAGTTTATAACCGTTAGGATTATTTTGTTGCCATTTCCACGTATCTGCGCCTGGAATGTAATAAGTTTCTAATTTTAAAACATTTAAGTAAAGAAAATATGGATAAATATTATCATCTCGTTATTAATTTATTATTACAACTTACACATGTCATCCAAATTTTTTGTAGCAGTCCAGTCTAGTTCCTTATTAGCAATACTAGCATCCGCGTAACTGGCGGAGACATCACCTGGTCTACGTTCAACTATCTTATATGGTATTTTCTGTGCGGATGCTTTTTCAAACGCATGTATAACTTGAAGCACAGAATAGCCCTTTCCACTACCAAGATTTATCGGCTTAAATCCCGTTGGATTACGAGTTTTTTGATACTTTACAGCTTTCATATGTCCAACTGCCAGATCCATAATATGAATATAGTCACGTACACCTGCACATTTAATTTAGAAGAAAATATCTTAATTACAATATCATCATAAAGTTCTCTTTCTTCCTACAGTATATACACCTACAATATATACTCTTTACAAGAGCTTTTCTATTAAAAGAATTTTATCTAGTCATACTTTCTACAATAAAAAAAAAGTATAAAACTCTTACCTGTACCGTCAGGGGTATTATAATCATTGCCATAAATGTATAACATGTCCCTTTTTCCAACAGAAACTTGTGCAATATAGGGCATTAAATTATTTGGAATACCGTTGGGATCTTCTCCAATTTCACCTGAGGGATGTGCACCGACAGGATTAAAATATCTCAAAGATATAACGGAAAATTCCTAAAAAGTAACCTTTTATTAATTAAAGTGAATCACAAGATAATATATTATAATATGTACCTTATCTGATGTACACAAATCCTTTAGTATTTCTTCCACCATGAACTTTGTCTTTCCATATGGATTTGTACAGTTACCAGTTTTCATGTCTTCTACTAAAGGAAGTTCCTTAGGTACACCATAAACTGTGGCACTACTTGAATAAATAAAATGCTTTACATTGTTTTCCCGCATAACTTCTAGCAAATTTATCGTGCCGCTGACATTAGTTTTATAGTACTCGAGTGGTTTCTGACATGACTCACCAACTGCTTTCAATGCAGCAAAATGTATAACGCAATGAAAAGTATGCTGAAAAAAAGATAAAAATCTGAATATTCGAATCCAATGTACTATCAGTAAAATTTGAGCAAATAAGTATATTTACTTTCTGAAATACACTTCTTAGATCATTGATGTTTGTGATGTCACAATAAATATATACAATACTTTTATTTGTCAGTTTTTCCACTCTGAGAAGAGATTCTGGTTTCTCAGAATTTGAGTCTGTAAACATAAGAAAAATAGATTGAAAAATTAAAAATTGTATTATACCTATATAAGTTACACAATACATGACAGAAGAGTGATAATTCATCAGACTAACTATTTGATCTCTAATTAATTATTAATTTGCATGCATTTATGTGCTACTGTATTATCACTAGAAAATACATATGTTAGATTAAGTAGAAAATAGATAGTAATTAATTTACCGTGTTAATCATATATCACTTAATTTGAAATATATACAATAGGTATATCATTTTTTGCCATATAGCTTGTTACGTCTCACCTTTGTGTGCATTGATAAGGTTGTCTATTACCACCACCCGAAGGCCCGCCTGTATCAATTCCAATACTGTATGAGAACCGATATAACCAGCGCCTCCCGTTACCAAGACATTCCAAGATTCGCTTGCCATTATTTATTGTCTAATGCTGTTTTATTAGTTGATGTATATTATACATGCATATATCTCTTATATCATGATGTAAAAATACATCATGTCTTATATATTAAACCTTTTTAGAAAAATCTTTTTACAAGAATGCCTTGTATTAAGCCCATAAAACCAAAATTATATCTTTATACAATTATATAGTTTTCAAATTTTATTTTAGCTGCTTAGATCCGATTGCACCAAAGTTACTTAAACTTTAAGTGAGACTTGAGACTCTCTTCCTATCTGTTGCTCTCTGGGCTTTAAAAAGAGAGCGAGAGAGAGAAAGAGAGAGATTTTCAGTCAATCATCAAAAGTTGGCAATCAGGCCTTAGATGGCTTAGACAATATAAAATAAGTAATGATTAGACTGCGGAACTTTATGCAAAATACTTAACTGAATGTTTTGCATAAAATGCAAATTTTGCAATTTTGTAAATTTACAGATGGCAATCTGAATCTTTTTACTTTATCTTTTAATAACTCTTTAACGAACAATGATTGACTGCTAAAACTGTCTGATAGTTAATATTCGGTTAAGTATTTTACATAAAGTTCCGCAGTCTAGTAATGATTAATCACCAGTTACGCTCGATGTAAACTACGATCAATACATTAATAATTAAGTTTTATCCTAATATGCAAAATAAAGTCAGTTATTAATTTCTTGGTGAAGAAGTTGCAGAACTAAAAGGAAATCAACGTACGTATATACACATCTATAGATTAATCGTGCAGAAGTTGTTAGAAAAGACTGTGTGCTAAATTTCGTAGAATTCAAGAGAACTAGCTGTCTAACCTCACGTGATAATTGAGGATAAACTGACCTTATCGCGATACCAGGGCGACACAGTTGACGTAGTATTGTTATCACAAAATATGACACATAATCGGGTGCTGGCGAGTGGAATCGCGAACGCGAATTCCAGAAACTTGACACTCGATCGAGGATCGTCAGGATCCGTTGATCCGATAATTGTTCATTCGTGGTTCTCTGCATCTACGTCGACCGTTACTTCGTCCTGTTTCGTCCGACTGAATCTCGCAATTCGCACGATGAGGAACTTTCAAGCGGTCCAAGCGAGGTCGCGGAATCAAGATTTTCGCGTCTCGCCACGTCGAATCGTAAACGACTTACGACTTACGACGTAAACGATCCTCCTAGTCCTCCTGCTCCACTCCCTTGGACCTCTCGTCTCGCCTCTTCTCTTCATCTTGCGTTATGCATATGGTCGCAATATTTTTTACACTGGCTCAACCAGGCATTTAGGTAATAATTATGCACTGATCGTATCTTCATTTACTGATCATACGAGTAGTCTATGCTATAGATCAGCTATAGATCCGAAATCTTTTTTAAAAATCTTTTTGTCGTTGATTGTAATCATATCAACGTTCGTGAAAATGAAGTTGGCGACAGATGAAATATTTGAGTGTATAATTTGCTGCTCAATTTGATACGCGTAAAAAAAATGAGATACCCGTGTGATGGCTCGACCATTTACCGACCCTCGATATAACCGCGGTTGACTTGTACTCCTTGGATAAAAGGTAATTCGCGATCAACATTACCGATTGTCGACTGCGCGACTGTGGCGCCGCCTGACGGAGAAAATGCAGGTGAAACGGGGCGTGCTTATTCGATTGCGTCACGAGAGAAACTCCGTTTTTCCTAGTCGCGGTCGGCCATGACGGCGGGTGCGCGTAGAAATTAGAAACGCGTCGAGTCGAGTGAGTCGAGGGCAGTGCCGTAGTGGTATTCCAGCTGCCGGGTGATCCGCTTGTCGTCTCGCGATTATTCGCGGCATTCGTGCGGTGAAATAATCCACAGGAGGAAGGCGGAGGAAGCGAGGAGAAACGAGAGGTGGGAGACGAGGAATTTGTCGCGGCGCGTCCGGGGCGGCGTCCGCGTCGTGTTACTCGCGATTCGCGATACGCAATTTCTCTACGTCGCCGCCGCTCTCTCCAAGGACTATTTGAAAATGGCGCGGATAACAAGAGCCGCGGTCCCCGTCCCGTACGGCGTCGTCTCGTGACTCGTGATTCGTGACTCGTGAGAGGCCCCCCCGCCGAACGGACCTGTCGACAGTCGAATTGACTGCGAGAGAGAGAGAGGTGGTTGTTTGTACGCGCTACGTGCGTTACGCAGTTACGCTACGCGGGCTACGCTACGGCGCAGCTGGTCTGGTGTCGCCTGTCTCTCGCTTACCGCTTTACCGCTTCGAGGTTCGCCGTTCGAGGAAGGAGGATCGGTGAACCAAGCCCTGTTTCCTCCCGCCCCCTCACGTCGATCGCCCGTGTCATTGTTCGCCGCGCGTTCCGCGCTTCCTCACGCTGGTGCGTCGTACACGGCGAAGGCTGCTTTCGCAGGTAAGTGTGCTACTTGCCGATATCGCCGGTGATCGCCCGTCCCTTCCCGTCCCTTCCCTTCCCGTCCCGTCCCGTCTCGTCTCGTCCTGTCCCGTCGCCGGCGCGGTGGTTCCGCGGGATCGGAGCCATCGGAGGCATCGGAGCGATCAGCCCGATCGAACGCCCGACGATTCTCGATTGCGTCGGTAAACGAGGTCCTAACTATTTCAAAGACAGGTGTTTTTGTTTTCACATGCCAAGTTACGTATAGTACGTAGACCGAAATTTTATTTGCAGGATCAATAATAAATTTAATAATTCGTGGTCTCGTTAACGCGCGCCCGATACTGTTAAGATACTATTTAGTACCTTGTCAGAAAATTAAGTAATAGGCCTTGTACAATAAGCCATTAGTCATAAATCAGAAGTTAGAAGTTAAAAATTGACGACTGTGATTGGTCAATTTTTAGCTTCTGATTTCTGATTTATGACTAATGGCTTATTGTAGAAGGCCCATAAAAGCGAGCGTAAACTTGGACGGTATGTTGTATGTTCTAACGCAATTCTCGACAAATGACAGTTCCATCTTGGACACCGAGCACACTCGTTTCATATCGACAACCGTCGCGTTTCTTTCGACCCTCGCCCGCTGCGAAATCCTCACCTCCGAATAGAATTGCGATTCCGGACGAGTGCATTTAAGTATCGCGAGGGGAAAACGATGAAACGTGGGGTGCGAAAACTATTGTGAGTGACCAGGCAAGCCGGCAGCGGTGCTGGGTGCATATGTCGTCGGGGTGCCGGGTGCCGGCTCACAGGACGTGCATCGATCTGTCCGGAGGGCGAGCTTGAAATTTCACCGTGTGCACCTTCTATTCTACAGACACCTTTCTAACAATGTTTCAACTGCGACACACGAATCGTTCACAAGTACATAACACTCGTTTATATGAATAATATGCATAGAGAGGATATGATCAGCTTCTCGAGTTGATCGCGTTGCTTTCCACGCCAAGCCAGGCCAAACCAAGCCAAGCCAAGCCTATGCGTGACACGCAAGTGGTAGGGTAACATGTAACTAAAGGTATCGAGCTGGGACAGGTATCGAGCGTCGATGGTACAGATCGGTTACGGGGATATCGTGTATATACACCTATCTACCGGGTGTCCCGACGGAAAGGACAGTGCGGAGTGGCAGCGACGCGATGACGCACCAAAGTCGAATGCTCCAAGTATGAAGTAAGTCTCTCTCAGCCAGAGCTTCGCGTTCGTTTCGTCACAAATTTGAAAGAAAAATTACTGTCTCAAATTCTCATTTCAGGCGATCTTCGTTAGACGAGAGTTTGGAAACTAGAAATTACAGGCGTGCGTGAAATTTGACCCGATTTTTCGTTGGAAAAGCCGATACTTTTAACGCGACCGTGCCGTTACGTTCAATTGCGCCTGAAACGTCAATGAACGGACGAGAGGCGACGGAATTGTTGTCAACAACAAAAAACGCTTCTGGGTACGACCTGTAACTTGCGATTTATAACTTGCAACGCATCCCAGAGGCTACGGGGAAACGCGTCGACGACAAATTTCTCAAGCAGCAGCATGACACAATGATCGCCGCTCGTCGCTCGTTAACTCGTGACACGAATCTTGTCGGCTAGGAAAAAGTATCACACGCTTTATTTTAAACTTGACGTGGCTATAAATAATTACTACATATTATATAGGCAGATAGACAGATCTCCCCGATGTGTAAGATACATCATGAGTATCTTACTTGATCGAGATTCGGCTTTCAGATACTCTCTCTTTAACAAGTCGTTTATACTAATTCCTACAGTACGTTCATTTGGAGGCTCATGCAACTCGGATATCTCATCGGTTCTCGCTTTGATTCCCTCACGTGAAAACGTCGATGCTAATGCGATTTCAGGCTTTAACGAAGCGCGGCTACGTCGAGCTCTGCCTCCAGTTTCCGGCCGTTTCACCGACACCGCCGCGCCCGCGTCGCTCTGCCGTGCGTCGGCGTCGCGTCGCGTCGCGTCGCGTCGCGTCGTTCCGGTTTCAGTGATCGACTCCGAGGGCAAAAATGCTTCTCGATAGTGTGCCACGCGCATTCGATACTTTCTACATAGTACAGTATATAAACTACTCTTTGAGCACGATGCGTTTGATATATAATTCTCTAACATCGTTCGAGTCACTTCACTCAATACCTATTCTACATTTTTATTTCTGTCTTTTCACGTTATAACCTTTGCTCTTAATAAGATGCGAATATACCACTGGTTAGCCGTGAAATCGTTGAACAGGATTTTTGTATAATCGGGTTATACATATATAATGATTTTTCTCAAACGACTCGTCGCGATCGAATTAAATATACGAAACACGCTGCAGATTAACTTTTAATAGGGCTAAAATTATATATAATTGATATTAATTAAACATATTATAGCTTATAAATACATTCATCTCTCAAATCAATATTATTATCTAAGATCTTATTGATTTTTATACTTAACTTGCGTTACGTTTTTTCGCTCTACGTTCAAGATATAATATTTTCGAGCCATTTTTCTCTTATTCGAAAATCATTGATTCAAACATAAAAACATAATGAACGACGAAATGTGATATTAGTTGTATCCATGACTTCAAATCTTCACAGAATGTAGGAATTAGTGCTAACCTTGGCGAGAAGCCAAGGTATTCGGTCATCTCTTTCCATAAACAACTACGTATCGGTTCAATTGGGTCAATTATGCATTCTGCTGTAGAGCACTATTTTCGAAAGACGCATCATTCAGGCTGTGCACATGATTTTAGCTACATCTTCCTCCATTTTCTATTGAAAAATGTATGATTAATGTACTCGTATATGCACGCTGGAGAAAGCTAGCAAAGTTTACAGTCATTATTTGAGAAAACCTGGAGATTTCCAAGGATTTTATTATAATTTGAAGAATTATTTCTTCAAAGATTTTCATCTTATTTGGCGAGAAATTTTTGTTTCTATTTTTATTTTTATTCTCACAATCGGGGAAGAAGAATTTAAGAAAAATTTAAATTTCTGTTTAAAAAACATGCTGTAACTTTGACTGAAAATTTTCAGAGAATTTTCTCCAAAGTTTGAGCAGATACTTGTGTATCTATAAATAAAGACACTGAATTTTAACTTCATTTATCTTTTCTAGCAATTTGTCATTTGTTTTGAAGAAACATGTGGTCTGTTTTCTGTTCCTGCATTAGACTGCACTAGAACTCTCTCGCTTTCGACAAAAACATCAAACATATACCTTTCTCACTTTAAGTTCCACTAGTTCATCCACAGAAAACCGAGCTCTGGTAAGGGATGTGAATTGTGAAGAGACATCTCAATTTCAAGTCGTAATTCTCGACACAGTTTTCGCCAGGACGTCACGACCAGTCACGACACGATATTGCCGTTACATCGTCCGTGAGACTGCCTGCTACCGGTACTCGTGTCACAAGTTCGTGAACGTACACGCGTGTTCACGACTGCACGCGGGGCACGCATTGACGCATGCAAGTGTTCGCGTCGAGGGAGCAGCCGGAAGCAAACGGTAACGTCGAGTTTTCTAGACTTTTTTCAAGCCTTTTTTCGCACAATTTCAACGAGTACGTTCGATCGTTTTCGTTATCACAGATGTCTCTTCTATTAACATTTTGTTCTAGATATGGAAACGCTTTGTCACTGTCGTATTTTATTACGACTCATAAGACACTTTTAAGTCATGGGAAAACTTTCTGATCCGTTCCTCAAAGAAATCACACAATTACTTTCACTGTCGCGAATCGTCGACGCGTGCCTTGGCGTATACACTATACATTCTTATGCATTCTTAGAGTTCAACACTAAAATTGCATTAACCCTTACCGTACTAATATGGGTAATTAGTGACCGAGCGATTCCTGTTCGTGCAAGTTTGTTTGAGTCTTTCGGTAATTATAAATTATACTACATTTTATTATTTTCCAAAATAAAGAGTCAATATTTATTCTAGAAAGTTGGAAGTACGTTGGTGAATTTTTAGAGATTTTTTAAATTATTTTGAAGAAGTGAAAAAACGAAGACATTTGAAGTGACCTTTGATGGTATGGATAAGGCACTAAATTGTGGATGGTACGGTAAGGGTTAATCGCTATTTAATTAATCCATCCCTTATCACGTTGGAAAAAGCGACAGCATGTTTTTCTTCAACATGAAAAACATTAAAATTATTAACGATGAATCGTCTCTCGGATTTCTTGGTGGAATCGATCGCGACATAAAAAGAACACAGAGGAAAATTCATTTGCCATGCTTTTCGATCGTTATCGGTGCATCTCGCGTAGGCGAGCTATTCATATACGCCTTATTGTACTCTTAGCGCGATCAAGATGAATGCTCGCGCCATAAACACGAGTATCGTAGCGAAAAGTTGTTTTTGTGTCGACTTGGATCGTTGTTGTCGGCGTCGGCGTCGGCGTCGGCGACTGCGACTCTCCAGATGCAAACGTGTGCGAACACGGTGACGTCATTTGAATTGAAAGGAATCTGATATAGCGCAGCTGAGAGTGGCTGAGAGAGAGACGTGGAATCGGGCGCACGACTATTAGTATTCGCTCGGATACCGTACGTATAACGTACGGGATGACATTGAATACAATTGTCACATGAACATTCCAGTGATATCGTTTACGCTATACCGTGATCCAACGGTTCTCCGCTCTTTTGTGAGCGTGGGTGCTCGGTAATGCGTAATGAGGGTACTGTAATTATTCGATTGTCGTGGAAATATGGTAATACACGCTGATAAGACCTATGTGCGCAGCTAGCACCCTGTTTTTAGACTTTCGAAATAACTGTCCGCCATAGTTTTGCGATGCATCGTGGGCGGGCTCGCTTCGACAATACATTATACTTCATTTGATTACTATATGTCGTGCTAGGCACGCTTAATGCAACAACTACCATCGCCGGTATGCATATTAATCGAATTACCGATCTTTATCGACTACATTTTCAGCCAAATTGCTGTGGCAATTTGGCATACCTTATCGTCGTGCAATCGTATTGCATTATGGAGATATTGCGAAATCGCAGACCGTTCCTTCATTTCGTTTCTAAATTATTTTTATTCGAGATGAGGTATGACGGACACGATCTTAAATCTTTTTAATCTTTTAAAATAGAGTTACTTATAACTCTATTTAATAAAGTTATCAAGTACATGACGTTTCATGTTATTCAATTAATCACTGTGATTAGCATAGCGTACAGGTCAGTGAACTCTTGCATTATTTTGACGAGAAATCTAGATCTGTTAGAACGGGAACTCGACATGGTTTACTATAATTTCCTGGCATTAAAAACGTAATTATTTTACATTCTTTTTTTAATTAAATGACAATTTTTACCGTGTACGCAGCAATTTTAATTGCGAAAATTTTTCAAATTTGGGATGTCGAAATCAGATCTTAATGCATTAATAAAGCTGTTTTGCGTTGGGCGAAGATCTTAATTCTCTTCATTCTCTATTCTTAAATTCTTACGAAAATTATGTCACTTTGAAACAAGATATAACTGACGTTGTATCTTCTTTCAAAGTAACATAATTTATAATCTATTAAATGCTTCATTCGTTAAGTATGCCATTCAAGTTTGATTAATCATGTAGCTGTGTGACAAGCATCTCCGGCGGAAATGGTGACGATGAGACGTCTAACCAGACTCGGATACTTGAAAGGTGAACGCCAATAAGGCGTGGTCACGTTCACTACGTGGCACTATCGCCACTACCTGACAGTGACTACCGGCTATACAATGAACTTGCACTGATGTTAATCCTTGCACACAGAGCTACGTTTTCGATCTGTATCAATGTATTCATTCTTTTTTACCATGGCATGTATCTTTTATTTTATAATAATCAATTATATCTCTCTCTTTTCAGTTTTTTACTCAGCTTTTTACTCGGAAGTTATTGTCTCGGTTAAGAAACAGTCTCTCTCAGACCAACTATGAATTTCTGATCTGGAAAAAACGCAATAGTGAAATAGTAAATTTATATATTAACAACGTTGCAAATTCTTTATTATTTATGCAATATTTATATTATATACACTATACTAACAATGTAACATAAGTACAATTGTAAATTTTAGAATTGATTTCTATGTTTCTCATGAAGGTTTCTAAAAAATTATTATAAAAGTTTCCGAAAAAATTATTCGGGTATAAACCTACATCTATTCTAATTTATTTTTTTGTTATGCTTTCGTGGTACGTTTAATCTTACTTTACGCACTTCACTTGGACTGCGAAACCCCATCGTGCTCTCGGACTGCATCGCGGTTGTTCCAGCGTTCAATGGTCCCTTCTTTTTTTTTTGTCTTTTACCATTGACTCTTGACACATGACTCGCGTTTTCATAGTCCGTGGCAATCTCGCACTTTCATTTCCACTGAAGAAGCGTAAAATCAGAGATGCGAGACGGTTCTTTTACCGCTTGGCGGTTTTCTTAGATTTGTACAACGGGACAAATCAGATAAATGCGTTCTGAAACAAAGCAGGTCGGACGTAATAAAAAAAAACGCGATGCAACGCGATAACGTACTGCTTTTAAGGTTTGCGCTCGCGTTAATTTTTTCCATCTAGAATCTCGTAGAATCTTAGGTGCGGACTCGAGATAATAGATATAAGAGAGAATGTCTTATTTTCTTGAATGCGAGAAGGCGATAGTAAAGCAGGTATATTGGCAATGAATTAAATACTAAAAGTAAAGTAAATGAAATCTTTAAGACTTTATATTTTTTAGAAATTAATGAAATATTGAAGCATGTAATTGTTTTGTAATCTGTTCTATATATAAATTCTTTAAAGAAGTTGAAGTTTTACTTGATAAATGTGAGAATTAAAAATGTATGATATATATAATTCTGTTATGTTATAATATTCGTAAAACTGCAGCGATCCATTACGTTGCAGGATGAAGCATATTCTCCGCAATAATACTCTCGGCTCTCGTTGAACGTCGATACAATATGGGTACGCCCTCGTAATTATTATAAATTACGCGTCATACGCATGCACGTACGTATCTCTTCGACCATGTGAGTCATGCGTGCTTGCGTGTGACGTGATTAAAGTGTACTGTATCGTTCGTATTTTTTCATTGGTCTCTTCGTTTTTTAACCCGCCCGTCTACTTTTAAAACTCGCACAAAAATATACACAGTAATGTTCCGCCGCAGCGTCTAAGAAAAACATACTTGATTTATCAGCAGTTATCCAAGGCTAAAATACGAGGCCATGTGTTAACCGTTTTTAACGTTGTCGTTCTATCAGCTGTTATATTTTTCACAAAAAAAAACTTGAACAGTTTTTCTTGTGCATATATGTAAATATATATATATACACATATATATATCGTTTAATGAATACACTTAAATATTTTATAGATGAGAACATATATCTCTATAATCAAAGATGAAAATCAACAGGGCAAATGACAATGCAGCTATCAATATACGCAAAGTAATAAAGTAAAAAAAAATCTTTGCTCCTTTATTCCACAATTTACAATGTCATCCAAACAATTTTTATACATATATTTGCAAATATATATTTAAATATTTTATGAATGTATTTTTTTAGGAGTTTATATAAAATCTAATGATTTTTTAGCATTGTTAATATTTTATTAGTTTCCCTAGTGATGCCGAAGCTGTTATAAGTATTTACATATCCTTTAAATCTTTTCTAATTTTAACGTATGCTTTGGTTAAAATAGTCAAGCTAGCTTATCGATCAAATATGTTCTGCGCATATAATGATGTGCACGCGAATTCTTAAAAAGAAAGGTCTTCTGTTTAATACAGAGATGTACGATGCGAGATATTACTTATTCAACATACTTTTCCTTACGTTATAAATTACTTTACGTTATAATGTACTTTGAAAAACTGGGTTAATGTCGCAGAGTTATGTTTATTATATTTTACGAATAATTCGATATCGCTATTTTATCGGGATATATTTGTGACATGCAAACGTTCCATGGATTACGTTTATCGATAACTTGATAATAAGATATAGTATATGATACATGATTGAAAACATAATGTATGATTGAAAAATATTGTTATAAATATATAAAAGCATTTAAAAAGATATTTATATTATTATATATACATTGTTTAAAAATACAATTATTTAGCACGATTATCTAATCCCGTGCTAAAAAGTTGAAAAAACGGCGGAGGAAAATTGAAATGCGTCGGTAACAGGAATCATCAGTATAGGATCCCTTTATATATTAATTTTGTTTTCCCCATATTTTAATTTCGGAGTTCAAAGAAACGTTTATGTGTTTTCACCATCCCCGTCATTTCTCCCTTGTGGAGTACGCTATGGATTTGAAAATCTCATTGCAGAGGGATCAGTTTGTTTCATGCGAATGAAAAGGGTTGGTCAGCTGTGATAGATGAAAAAGCGTGGAATTTTTCTCGCGAGCCTGAGACGCGATAAGGGTTGCTTTTTCAAATCCATCACTAAAAAAGAGGATATCTACATTTGGTCTCCTGATGCAAACGCACGACAGAGATCGTGTCTTTTGATCGTTATTTGCAAATCATTTGTTGTTTTTACTCGTACTTTTTCGTGCTTACTTCTTTTGCGATTAATCAACACTCTATTATTTTCGCTTTCTTATTTCTCGACCTTCTTTTAAATCTATAATCATCTATCATCTCAATTCTACCATCTATCTGTCTGATGATATCAATTGCGATATGTCTTTATATTTTTTTCTTTGTCTCTTTTATAAAAAAAAGAACCGCGCTAAAAGCACGTTCCTTTAGCTATGTTTCAGCTATGTACTCTTATCTTCCCATTGCTATCAGTTGGCAGGATCGTAGTCGGTTGTAAGGCACGTTTCGCAGAAGTCGTTATTGTTGGGCCACCCTCCAGTAATTTCACCCTCTCATCGAACCCCTTTCGCGTCGCCCTTGTATTGCGATGGCGATCATTTCCTGTTTGCTTCTTGTATCGCAGGAATATAATTGCATTCATATCTAGCGTTAAAATGTCAATTGATTGAAAGAAATAATTTTTTAGTAGAAAGCGATTTGGTGCGATTGAGAAACTTATTGTTAGTTTTGTCGGTTCAAGAAAAACGAGTCGATGTTGTCGGATAATAATCTTAAAAGACATCCGTGAAGAGGGGTAAATGAAACTGGAGTGGCCAAGGTAAGGTTGAGTTACCAGTTACTTCCGAGATAATAGTAAGCCGGTCGGGCTCTCATTTGGCCTTTTAAATTTTAAAGAGACCTATGAAAGACTCCGGCCCTTTTTGCGCTGCCATCATGAAACCGGGTCTTTAAATCTTCTTTTCGTCTTCAGGCTTCTTTTTTGTGAGTCGTCGCACAGAGGGATAAAATTCAAAAAAACTTGTAAAAAAAATGATCTTTCACATCTTACTTTGAGACTCATATACTGGATGATTATGTATATACCTTCACTGAGAGAAATATTTTTGGTATTTGTAACTATAATTACATATCACACTATAATTATGATTATTACTACTATAATAATAGTAACAGTAAATGTATATAGTTGGCAACCTAAAATGACTACAATTATAGTTGTAATTTCAACTACAATTATAGTCATTTTAGGTTACCAACTATATACATTTACTGTTACTATTATTATAGTAGTAATAATCATAATTATAGTGTGATATGTAATTATAGTTACAAATACCAAACATTTTTCTCTCAGTGTTATTTTCATATGTCGCTACTTTTATTCCATAGGATATAGATTATATATACTATGAATTTATTCAAGGTTATCTTTATACGTGTATGTGTGCATATAATTGTTGTATTTTATACAACGTTAATTTCAAGTTACCAATTTAATATTTAAGACTAAAGTGTATACCTATAAACGGCGATTTTCAATAAGATTTTTATTTGTTTCTGATACATCAGTATATAAAGTATGTAATATTTTACGCTAAAAATGCAGAAATCAGAATTGAATATTGTAAAATTATAAGTATTAGTTGAATTTCGGTCAGCTTTTTTCGAATCCTACTCGAGTGCGTATCGCGTGGGTTTCAGGTTCAGACGTGTGTGTCAAAGGGCTGATTGTGAATGAGAGGGGTCGTTCGCGTGATCCCTGGCACACGCCTACGCGCACACGCACAATGCGTTTCTTTTGGTCCGCGCTCTTCGTCAGCTTCCGTGCGTGTCTTTTGGCGACACCGTCTTAATGAAAGAATTCATGCCTCGTCAGACACGAGCGGCGAAATTCTCTTAATTGACGATACAGAACAAAATTTTATATTCTTTTATTTCCATAAAATAAAATTTTCCCGACATTTTGAAACAAGATATATAAGAGGATTAAATATCGAGATATAATTTTTACAAAAGAAAAAGTATAAAATTATTTACAAATAAAATTAAGTCTTACCTTAAGAATTATCAAGTTGTTTTATATTGAAAATTAAGAAAATGCAATCTTCAAAGCTTTTAGCAAGAAATAATTCAATTTCGGCAATTTTAAATCGATTTCAAAAGAGTATTGCTGAGTGTCGTGTCACGATTTATTTTATGTATTTGTAAATATATGTATACATTACGTACCAATGGAGATACCCTCTCATGCAATCTATAATACTGATATTACAGAAGATATCGTAAAAACAGTGTGATAAGCGCCTATTATATTGTAAGTGTTTCAAGATAAATTCATTAATAATAGATTGTTAAAAGAGACATGAAATAAATTCACGCGTGTCCACGAAATAGATACCAGTTTCCAAGTTTCCATCGTGCGGAATAATGTACGTGCGATCTGTGTCGTGTGTATATCGTCGTTACTACTGTCGCGTCGTCATCGCGACAAAAGTAATCGCCAGTATTACCTCATCAATCCAGTAAAGAACATGTGTATAATATGGCCGTCCGCTTCCAGCGATGACGGCACTCCTTTCCTCCCGTTGAATTCGCACACCGCGACCGGTCGGCTGAACAAAAGAACCCCGTCCTAATTCGACGCGAATTAAAATATGTTTCAGCATTTCATGGGATCGCGTGATTCCTGCTTAATTGTCTCTTAAACTACAAATAGTACATGTAACATGCAATTGAAACTGTTATTACTTCTCCCGCAATTACGTAAAAACTCCAGTAAACTTCCAGTAAAACATACAGAACCCGCATTAACTTTATTGATGGAAGATTAACGTGCAAGAATCGCGAAACTGTGCAATGAAAACCGAACAATAATCATGATAAATCTCGCGCGCTGAATTAATTGCGGTTCTTATAAAAACGCCCTACAAATACTCGGTGCACAAAGTTCTGCCGCAGCAGATTTATCGGCGCGTATATCTACCGGAGCAAGTTGTACACTTGCTTAAAATTGCTAATGAAGGTATTATTATTGCCTTTCTTTCTTTTTTTTCTATCGTGCTACTTTTATATTTGAATGCTTTTTATCGTTGTGACTCGTGACTCGCGCTTATTAATCGCCTTTACTCGATCGCCGAATCACTAGACCATAGTAAAAATAGTGTAGAACTGTTACGTTATCTAATCAGCAAGAGGCTTGTCATGATCATTGATAATTTCGTGCTAAAAGAATCACAGAGATATTTTTTATTTAAAAAAGATGAACATTTTTTAACTGTTCCGCTTTTTTCAAATTGAAATTGATAGCTAGCCGTCCACAGGTATGTGTGTTTCGGATTTTTTTTCATTTAAATTTCGCCTTCAACGCGTTTACTTGTTACGCGGATTGAGTGGCAAATCAGAAATCGTCGCTTCGTTGACCTGACTCCTATTAGCCAGTTTACGAAGCTCTTAAAGAACCCTCCGGGAGCTTCAGAATGTTAACGACAATCGTTTTCTGCGGCATTGATTCCGTACAATTGTGTCTGAATTACTATTTGTCCAATGCTGTCGAATGAGGCCGCGATTACGCTCGGCTCGAGTTGCAGGCACCATGATGCAAATTCTGCAATCTACGAAGCGTGTCGGTCAGGGTCGCTGCTCTTATATAGCGCTGCTTTAAAGCTCCTTCTTTTACATAGAATATTTGTCTTAAACCTTTTCTATGATTACACTAATAATTACGTCGCATATTTCGTACATGTTATAAAATAAATGTATAATATTGTAACATGTCTCTTACCTCTTTTTTTGCGGTCCAAGAATACATCTGATAAATTGATTTGAATAGCAATTTTTCGAATTAAAATCGAAGAATGGCTCGATAGATTTTTTTGTCTTTGTTAATACATTTTCGAGAAATCTCATCGACAGTTGCATCGAGAATATCATTTCGCAGAAGACAGAAAGCTTTAATTACGTACGTACAATTTGTAATTCTGAAGAGGGGGTGAGTAGACCTGCAACACATTTACACGATGCGCGTCAATTCATCTGCAAAATCTCCAATAGTATCATTAGCTACTTTAAGGAGGTTGTAAGGGCATAAAACACATATATTAATATTTTCGCTTTAAACAAACTACATACATGTGAAAGTTGTGTTCATAACATTCTGGTTTTATTGAGCAACACATTTTTATAGGTTATTTATTTTATTTGTTATTAGTTTTATTGTTATAAACAAAAATTGTTAAAATAATAACAAAAATTTAAATGTTTTTATATAAATATATTAAGTACTAAACATGACTTATGCAAAGTTTCATTGAGATTCACCATTAATTTATAACAAATAACAAATTTTATTTGT
>NW_017296149.1:59497-86005 GCF_001594075.2 Trachymyrmex cornetzi | reverse complement strand
ATTTTTATCATTATTTTATAATACATTTTCATATATTTATATTAGAGTACAAATTAAAAAATATTACTACTTATTTAAATAACTTTTGATCCAGATGGTCAATTGTTTCTGTTTTTTTGTATTATTATTAAATGAAATTTAGAATAATCTGTAATTTTTTCAAGTAGTTCTTAACATATTGCATTTGCCTTACAACCTCCTTAATACCTACAATGTATTACCTTTTCGGTGCGATATTGATAATGTATTATATTTAAGAACTGTTATAAATATTAACTTATCAGAGGAATATATGAGACAAACGTTCACATTATACGGATAAAGATTTTTATCGTTATGTATAGTAATGTTATAACCATAAAGTCTTTAGTTGAATGAATAACTTTATTCTTGTTATTTTTATTTTTATCTTTTATGTAATATTTAAAGCAAATGCGGGTTATGTATAGAATTATACTATGCTTTTATCTAGAGACGAATGATACGCCTATATGCAATCGATATGTACATACCCTTGTCACTCTATTCGTTCTTGCCAAGTTCAAGGATGCCTACCCTACACACTCGAGGTTCGACGAACCTTGGAGCAACGACTGTGTATCTTTGTTCTTCATTAATAACGAAATTGCGACTGGCGGGTGCACCGCGAGACACTTGGACTTGCGAACCCTCGGGAAATATTGATTATTTCACCGCGTGATGCCCTCAGGTCGTCTAGACGGGATCTATAATGAGATATACCACATCGCGACACGCGACCTCCTCCACTCTACCGACAACATCGCAATCGAGATCGCAATCGTAGAATAGTCTCGAGATAAGTCGTGCAGACGGCGTTCTCTTTCGATAATTTTGTAAATTTCGATATCTTGGAATTTTCCGGGGCAACGATTGTTCTTTCGCATTGTGAAAAGAGAGCCGAAGAGAGTCTGTGACTCAAGATGGTTCTCTCATCGACAAATCTAAATTACGAGATATACATATAAAAATTCTTTAGTTTGAATATTAAATAGACCGATACACTTGGTTTTATAGGTATACGAATAGAACGAAAACATGCCGGAAGAACAGAAAAGCACTGATGCTCCAACGGAAGCAACGGCGGAGAATGGGACTGGGACGAACTCGCCCACAAAAAGCCCAGTTAGCAGGGGAAAGATGGCTCTTGCCAAAATTACCCTCCTTGACGGTACTGTAAAGGATTTCTACATCGATGTAAGTCGTAGAAGGATTTACTCTATGCGTGTACATACAAGTTAAATTATATTTTATTTACTTGACGTTGAAAGATGTTAAATATCGGATTGCAGAGGAAGGCGAGGGGCCAAGAACTTCTCGACATGATTTGTCAAAGCATGAATCTGTTGGAGAAAGATTATTTTGGTCTTATCTACGAAGACAGACACGATCCGCGTAATTGGTTGGATCTTCACAAGAGGATCACGAAATTTGTTAAAAGTACGTGGAAACCATTATGAAATTATAACAAATATAATGGTATATGTCGAGAAGTTTCTTCTAACATTAACGTATGTTTTTAGGTGAGCCATGGAAATTTAATTTCGAAGTTAAATTCTACCCACCGGATCCAGCTCAATTGCACGAAGATATTACGCGTTATCAATTATGCCTACAGATCAGAAACGATATCATTACAGGGCGTTTGCTTTGTTCCTATGTGACACACGCTCTTCTGGGCTCTTATCTGGTCCAATCAGAAGTCGGAGATTACGATTCTGAGATACATGGAAGGACGTACTTGAAAGATTTTAAATTTGCTCCTGACCAAACGCCCGAATTAATTGAAAAAGTGATGGATCTGCATAAAACACACAAGTTAGTTTTATTTATGCATGCAAACTAATGCATTTTATTCTTTCGACTATTATGATGAAGAAAAGAAAAATGTGTATTCGTTGTTCGATTATGTAACAAAATCAATTTTTTTGTAATTTTTTTTTAGAGGTCAAACACCCGCCGAAGCAGAATTACATTATCTCGAAAATGCAAAGAAATTAGCTATGTATGGCGTAGATCTTCATCCCGCGAAAGACTCAGAAGGTGTTGATATAATGTTAGGTGTATGCGCTTCGGGTCTTCTTGTTTATAGGGATCGTTTAAGGATTAATAGGTTTGCTTGGCCAAAGATATTAAAAATATCTTACAAAAGGCATAATTTCTACATTAAAATCAGACCGGGCGACTTCGAACAGTTTGAATCTACAATCGGTTTTAAATTGGCTAATCACAGAGCAGCGAAAAAGTTATGGAAAGTGTGTGTGGAGCATCATACTTTCTTCAGGTAAATAATAATTAGACAATTAGCTTTTTTTTTGTTTACGACACTGCTCAATCAAATGAGAAATTCTTTTTTTTTTACAGACTTATGAGTCCGGAGCCTGTAAAGAAAGTGGGATTAATTCCACATTTAGGGTCTCGTTTCCGATATTCTGGAAGAACTCACTATGAAACGAAAAAGACTCCTATTGATAGACAACCTCCACAATTTGAGAGATCTTTGAGTGGTCGACGACTCACGTCTAGAAGCATGGATGGTAAATACAATTTTTATCACTTGTGGATGATATTTTAAAATATGAATGTATGACATAATAATAATACGATGGCTTAGTAGATATTTAAATTGCCACAATTATTACTATAGAGAACATCATACATTTATTCAGGAGTATGTCTGATTTAAAAAATTTTTGTTAGGACCAAGCATGCACAAGCATGACTTTTTATTATTGGAATGGTTTGTTTTCTAAATTAATATATTGATTTATTATGAGCGTTGTTTTACTCTGTGCAAAATATTTTCAGACTAACCATTATATGAACCACAAGTGCCTTTTTATAATCATATCTTTAAATCTGTTATACTAAGATGTTGAAGTAGTGTGACTGCCTTATACAGCGTTAGGTGGGCCTAAACCAGTTGAAACGTATGGCTCCGAACCAAGCAAACGACATACTATGAGCTATGAGCCTGAAATGCTTCCTGATGATATAGAACATATAGACAGACGGCCTAGTCCAATCAAGAAACAAAAAGAGAAGGTATTGCATTTATGCGTTCGTTAGACAGCATTTCTTTTGTATTTAAAATAACCTAGAGTGTAGAGTATGCATGAATTCTCGTCATGCGAACGTGAATCCGATTTTTTAGTGACAGCAAAATTTATGAACGATGTATATGTCGTAATTTTTTAACTCGTCTGCGGTCTACGCTTTCAAACTAATCTTTTAATCACAAAAAAATGTAATTTATAATAAATAATTTATGATTTACGCGATATAACAATCATTTATGATAAAATTTTAAAAATCAATATATATATATGCATATAATATTCTTGCAAAAATTTCTACCAGAGAAGTCGCGGAACACCAATTGGCTCACGTTCTCCATCAATGCGTGGGTGAGTCAGTAGATTAAATATATTTTTTTCACATGTTTATACATATATTAATTTCGCATTGATATATTTGTAGTGTTTTGTACATACAGTATATTTATTGACTCACCTACGCATATTGCAATAAATTTTAACGCACACTGTACACCGATTCGGATCCAATATATAATGTTGCAATAAAAGCATGGCAATTTATAATTATATAACACATATTATAGAGTTGTGAATCACATATTCTTTGACATAAAAGAATAAAATTAGACTTGATACGTTAGTGAAATTACATAAAGATGTGCCAGGAAGTCTATAAGTTAACATTTTTTTTTCCTTTGGAGCTATTCGATATCGCTATTATTAACTGACACATAACTAACACCGATAGCTCACACGAAAAACAAGTGCCGGAACAACATCAGCTAGCAGTACCAGTAGCCTGGAAGGAGAATATGATGCAGATCGTGGGAGAAAGGTATAGAATTTTACCTAGAACATTATTGTTTAATTAATTCTATATATTTATCAATGTTGTCTTTTATATGTGACCATTTGGTATTTTGTTTCTTCCAATGCATGTTGCTACGTTTTTTTTTATTTATATTATATTTCTTGCAAAACTTATATCTATATATATATATGTGTATACGGCCATCGCCTCAATGTGGGATGTTAGTTACTCATTTAAGCATTTAGCAATATTAGCATGTAGATAAGATCCTTAGAGGATCATTTTGTTGTTGATTATTGTAAGTCGAGAATTTCAGTAAACTTTAGGTATAAACTTAGAGATAAACGTAAAATTAGTTTAATTCAGCGACTGACTGTTATTTAATAAGAATATACTATTTGAATGTATAGCGTAAAAAATTATTAGATTAAGCAAACATTTAGTGTAATGTAACGAAATAAATTTTTAATACAAATTATGATAACTATATAACATACATATTTTGAGAGCGCAGACCGTAATCCATAAAGCATGCATTGTATCGTTAGTAGTTATTCTGAAACGTAATTTTTAGTATTATTTTTTAGTATTATTTTAGCAATGTAGCAGCTTTATGCTTATTGCATGAAGCGACGTGTGATTGGGTAAATTTACTTGTAGAAACCGGTCGGAGGAATCGCTGTCCTACCGCCCGGTGGTCTATCAAAGAAGAAGAAGGATAAACAGAATGAAAACGAAAAGGAAAATCACAATGATCTGAATAATACTGATCTGATTAATGACAATGCTCATCTTGACAATATTGATGATAAATCATCTAAAAAAGAGTCAAAAAAGAAGGATAAAGAAACCCCTGAAAAAGTGGATAAAGAAAAGAAGGAAAAAATCAAGGTAAGCTTCATATTGTGTTGTATGCGCGCGCGTTGCTGCTTTTTATGAAAAATAGATGTGTATAATTTCAAAAAAATAATTTTTAAGTATTTTTTTACATGTGACTTTTACGATTAGAATATATTTATTATATACATATATTTTTATATATATTATTACTATTATTTTTAAATATTGTAATTCAGTAAGTATTCCGTCAGATTTCAATAATTATGTGAAAGAATGTTCTACTAAATGTGTAATTATTTTTTAATTGAATACATCCACATAGCTCAAGTTTGCACGAACATTAGTTTGTATTTTTGCAGAAATAATAGAGTTGCATTAATATGTAGATATTATTAGTTTCATTTAAATGTGACAAAAGTTTATTAGAGATATACGTACATACATATATATATATATATATACCTCGAATGCTATATATATATATATATATACATATTACTTATATTATGTATAGCATGTATTTTGTATTGCATGTATTTTGTGTATTATCCAAGAGTCCTGTTGGCGGTTTCCTGTTTACCAAAAAGGACAAGGATAAGAAACAGAAAAAGAACAAAGAACTTGATGAATCCATGGACAAAAGTGATGCCGAATCAAATCTTTCTACATCGGAAAAACAAGGAAAGGAAGTTGATAAGAGAATAGATAAAATCCAAGATCCTGCAAAATCTCAGCTTCCTGGTTATACGAAACCTTATGATTACGAAGAAACAGAAGTTTCACCTACAAAAAAGCCATTTACTCCACTTGGTTTTACGTACGAAGATCGACCCGCGTCGCCAGGTGTACAGGATCAACCATCGCCTACTTCAGCTAGTCGGAAAGCTACAGGATTAGCATTTAACTATGCGCCGGGAGAAGAAAAGAAAGTAGCAGAATCTGTGGAAAAAAGAAAAACGAAAGAAGTGGACAAACAAGCACCAGGTTTAAAGACACCAGGGCTCAATTATGTGGAATCTGCTGGTCTTAAAGAACAACAAAAGAATGCTGTGAAAGGAGATATTGAGGACCTAACAACGACTTTCATCACTGGTGAACGTCAACATGAAGATACTATCGGTCAGCCTGTAATAATCCCACCGGCACCAGTGGAATCCAAACCAGATTATCATATTCTGCCTCTTCCCGATGGCTCGAGAATCATTGGAGGTGTTATTTATACCAAAGAAGGTAAACCACTAGATCAAAGTCATCTCGGACCAGATGGTAGCAAAATAATAGATGGCAAAGTTTGCGGAAAAGACGGTAAACCGCTGAAAAAGGCAGATTTCGGACCGCATGGAGTTCATATCAGCGGTGGTGTAATTACCGGAAAAGATAACAAACCTTTCCATCAAGAAATATTAGGTACAGATAGAAATTCGATAAAGAATGGAATTATTTACTCTCCAAACGGTGAAGTGGTGAAACAGTCTTTCCTCGGGCCGGGTTATGCGGTGGTTAAAGAGGGTAAAGTATTACTAAAGAACGGCAAACCGATTCAACATTGTCAATTAGGTGCAGATGGAACATACGTGAAAGAGGGTCTCATATTTACGCCGGGATCTAAACCTATGACTCAGGGAATGTATGACACAGATGGAAAATACATAGTTGCTGGTATAGTATGTAACGAAGAAGGCAAGCCTTTGAATCAGATCGCGGTTATACCTGACGATACGTTCGTTTATGATGGCTTAATACATGGACGAGATGGAAAACTGCTTAATACAGGCAAGTTAGGTCCCGAAGACCATTACATCGCAGAGGGCAAGATTCACTCGAAAGACGGTAAACTGATCAAACACGACTCTTTCAGTTCCGATGGCTCTGTCGTGAAAGACGGCGTAATTTATTCGAAAGATGGAAAATTTTTGACTCAAGGATCCTTGCTACCGACCGGTGCTCACTTAAAGGATGGCAAAGTTGTCGGTAAGGATGGCAAACCTATTAAACACGCATTTTACAAATCTAACGGTAGTTTTGTGAAAGACGGTGCGATACATGGAAACGACGGCAGACTCGTGAGTCAAATTCCATTAATAGCTAACGGTCATTTCATCAAAGATGGTTTAGTGCACAACAGAATCAATAAGCCATTGTTTCAAGGTCTCTTTAAGCCCGACGATCTTGTAATCAAAGAAGGTACATTACGCAACGCGGACGGTACAGTATTGTCAAATGCTACTCTTGGTCCTGATGGATTTGTAGTGAAAGATGGCACGATTCTAGCAAAAGATGGTAAACCGGTAAAGCACGAATCATTCGGTTCGAATGGAAGCTACATAAAGAAAGGTATCATTTACGCGAAAAATGGAAAACCCCTTAATCAAGATTCGCTGGTACCTGAAGGTGCAGCTATTAAAGACGGCAAGATATATAACAAAGAGGGTAAATTACTAAAGTTCTCATTCTTTAAACCGGACGGTAGTTATATCAAAGATGGTCTTATTTACGGTAGTGACAGTAAACTGTTGAACTTGAATGCAAGTTTACCGGAGGATAGCTTTATTGTCAATGGTGTAATATTCGACCATTCGGGAAAGCCCTTGAGTAGAGATTCATTTGGATCCGATGGTTCGTACGTCGCAGGTGGATTGGTCTACGGTAAAGATGGCAGAATCGTGTTGCAAGGTGTATTTGGTCCCGATGGTAATACGATTCGGAATGGTATTATCATAGGAAGAGACGGCAAGCCATTGACTCAAGACGATAAAGGTCCAGATAATATGGCGGTCAACAACGGAAAAATCGTGGATAATCACGGAAATTCGAAAAATCTATCCTCATTAGTACCCGATGGATGTTACATACAAGATGGAGTGGTTTATGACAAGAATGGACAGTTATTGAAACAAGGTGCTTTTAAGCCAGATGGATGTTACATTCGAGATGGTCTTATATACGGCTGGGGAGGCCAATTATTGAATGCGGGATCTGAATTACCTGGTGGTAGCTATATTGAAGAGGGTAAGTTATATGGAAAGGATGGAAAACCCTTAAATCACACCGCATTCGGTACCGAAGGCAACTTTATCGAAAACGGGATTATTTATGGAAAGGATAAAAAACTGCTCAATCACGGCACGTTCAGCAATGATGGCAGTTACATACAAAACGGTTTATTGTATGGACCAAACGGAAAACCATTGAACAAAAGACAGACCATAATCACTGTTACCTCCGTTCGCTACGGTTTAGTTTGCGGTGATGATGGAAAACCCTTAAGGTATGGCAATTTTGACAATGAGGGCAGCGTGGTTAAAAACGGTAGGATTTATGACGATGCGGGAAGGTATCTCAATCAAAATATTTATGGCCAAGATGGTAACTTTATTAAAGATGGTTTGATTTATGGACGCAATGGAAAGCCTCTCTCTCACGAAACCACCTTACCACCGGAAAGCAGTTTCATAAAAAATGGCAAGGTTTACGACGCGAATGGTCAGCCCCTAACGCAGGAAGCATTTGGACCGGAAGGTTTGAAAGTTATACAGGGTGTTGTAGTAGATAAAACTGGAAAACCGGTGAAACAGGCGAACTTTGATGCTGAGGGAAATGTTGTCAAGAATGGAATAATTTGTGCGCCTACTGGAAAACCGCTTGATAAACACTTTACGACTATCACAATCACGATGGTACGTAGAGGACTGGTATGTGACAAGGATGGAAAACCAATCGCACAAGCACCATTCGGAACAGATGGTGGTTTCATTAAAGACGGCAAGATATACGACAAATTCGGAAAACCGTACAATCAAGAACTTTTCGACGAGGACGAATCGTATGTGAAAGATGGTGTAATATATGGAAACAATGATCAACCGATAGACAGCACGACTATTCTAAAGGACTTACAAGAGTTACCAAAATCTACTCCAACGAAATTAAAGAAACTCGCGATTCCAGCTGTGATACCGACAATCGTGAAAACAACAACGAAGCAATCGGTAGTCAAGGATCAGGAAGGTGTGACACAAAATATTCAAGAAAAGATTGAGGATCTTACACCCGGTGGTACAGGCCAAGTTACGGTCTCTACTCACGTCAATAAGGTGATACACTTGGAAAGAATAAAAGATTAACTTTAGATACATAACGATTCATTCTTAATACGTTGAAAATTGAACATCACACATCATATTGAACAAACATAAGACTCTGCATGCTTATAAATTACATATAAAAATTACAATTTTTTAAATTGTTATCCAATACAAAATACTTTTTTTTTATTTATTTTAATATATGGCATGAAATTGAGTGATAGATTTGTTTAGGACGCACAACTCAAATCTTTAAAATTTTATGAATGAATGTTTAGCAAAGAAATTAAAATATCGCAGTTGTCTTGTCATTTTTACATAATTTTATATAAATGATAAACCCTTTTTTTCTTGTTTATCAATTGATATTTCGTGTATCATAAAATGTGATACAATGCGTAGAAATAATTTTCTTATTTATTAATTTACACTTATTACATTTTCCAATTATTATTTACATTAGTTATATACGTATTGAGATTTTAGTCACATGGTAGTTGTATTTAGGCAGAGGCACCAGATGATGGTAGAACTCCATACATGACAGCGACAGCTGTCACTACACGTACCGCCACAATGCATGAAGATCTTGAAAAGAATCAGAAGACTAGTCAGGTTTGTAATGAATTTTTTTTAACGTTTCTTTTGTAGAGTTAAAAAATATTCGAAGTCTGTGCTGTATATGATAAAAATAGTGCTGATAAATATTTGAAGTCTGATAAACTTATATTCATATGTTCCATATGTTTCTTATTCCTTTAATTTTGCCTAATTATTATTTGCTGTAATTTATTTTTTACATTAGGTAGAGGAAAAAACTGTAGCGCATACAACCGCGACTAGTGCGACGAGACAGGAGCAACGTGTAGTAACACAAGAAGTTCGAACCACGAGTCATGTGCTTTCCGGCGAACAGGTAATACCACTTGTCTCTTTTTCGGGAAGATACGCTTGAAATTAATAGGTGAAGCATGTAAGCGTTTTTGTAAATTGCTACACGGATATTATTTGGATTTTGATCTATCATTTAAATATATATTGTTTCATATAACTGTGCTGTATACATATCATTTCGCATACGATTGTAGCACATGTAAGGGATCACTTCATACATATATAAGTATAAATAATTATGTACATTAATATACATATATATATAACGTCAATATATTGTGTGTGTGAAGGTTTTCAGTTTAGAAAGCCGTACTTTATCTTAACACCATATTATATATGCATAAATTGTGCTCACATTAAAATATTGTTCATTTATGATTAAATCAATTAAATATAATTGTAATATCATTAATTTAACAATAATAATTAGTATCATTTATTCATACTCATTCGGAATTGTTTTATTTTTTATTTTTATTTCTTGTAAATAATTTTGCTGGCTTGGTTAACACGTTGCATGGCGTAGCTGTTCTCACGAAGGCTAAGTACATCGAGCTCAAGCAGTGGAGATTCGGGTACACCAATTGATCTTGACGATGACCAACAAGCTTTCTACAATCAATATTATCAGGTAATCCATCGAATAACAGCCGCAAAATTTTCTTCTATTAATACGGAGCGGAAGATAACGCATATTTAGAACAACGGGCAACAGGTATTCATACACACGATAAATTTTAGCATTTTGCCTTGCCAGCTAACCCAATGCGGTGCATTTGCATTAAGATATGTATTTTTGCTCATATTACATATTTTTTAAATGTATTTTGCATTGTTTTGTACAATGTAAAAGTGCATACGGAAAACGTTCTACAACTTTAGCACATTTCATCGGACATAATGATTAAAAATACAGATGTAATATTTCTTTCTTTCTTTCTCTCTCATGTAAATGTGAATAAATATATCTCAATATATGGATATATTTATATATCAATTATGAGATTAATTTGTCTTCTAGATTATTCTTATTTTTTTTTATTAAGTTTTAATATCTATTAATTTTATATCTTGCTCTTTATCATTTTTATGTTCCACATATTATTGAATTCTTAATAGTAAAAGAATTTTGAATTTTGATACAGGGAGATCCAGCTGTGATCGCAACTGAGAAGCATGTTTACACTGGAGAACCGGATAGTAATGTAACAACGACAACTACGGTACCTGTAGTGGCAACCGAAACAAGAAAAGTAGCTCTTGAAAGTGAAGATGGTAACTACAGTGCCACGGGAGAGATAGTTAGTACACAAACTATATCTAGTAAAACCCGTACTGTTGAGACTATCACGGTTGGTATCATTATATTCTAATCAGATTTTAATATTGTTTGTGGCTATGTCTATATAATTTTTCAGTAAATACTGATTATGTCTTACAGTATAAAACGGAGAAAGATGGTGTAGTTGAGACGCGAGTAGAACAAAAGATAACGATACAATCGGATGGTGATCCGATTGATCATGATCGAGCTTTGGCAGAAGCGATACAGGAGGCCACTGCTATGAATCCAGATATGACAGTGGAAAAGATAGAAATACAGCAACAAACGGCGCAGTAATTAGTGGAGGATTGTCCTTCATACATACATAAAAGGGCACTCTTGGTCTATAAATAACACAAACAATTCGTAATCTTAGAGACTAGAAAAACAAATTGGTATTTACAATACATACTATATATATTGGATGCATTGTTTAATGCATCATAAAAAGAACCAGACTGAAATATGCTATAAAAAATGTCGATAAGTCTTTAAATATTTTATGAAGTTAATATAAATATAAAGCAAGGAACAATAAAGCTTTATACCTTTTCTTGTAAGAGAGTCAAAGAAAATTTCTGTACGGCTTGCCCGATAATTCGAGCTTAAACTCGATTGAAAATTGAGTTTGATAGTTGAAAGGAATGAAATATTGATGAAATCTTTTTGAAGAGAGAATGGTACCTCGTACTATAAACTACAGTGTTCATATTAAAATAATTAAGGAAGTGTATTTATATACACGGAACATAAATAAATAAATAAATATTATATAATGTATACATAGCTATGTATGTATGTAAACAAATGGATAAACTATTTATACATAGTTATGGCGATAATTATATATAATATATATGTATAAAAGACGGGGTGCCCTGCAACTTAAAAGTTTTGATAATTGAGTATTTCATAACAGTAAAAAGAGAAATGACAGTCATACAAGAAATAACTAATATATTCAACAGTTATTTAAAATTTGCAGTAAAATATAATACCAGAATATTCCAAATTAAGATACTAATGTCGAAATATTTATAGTCCACCAAATCTATTAAAAGCATATTCCTCTCGATTTATCGGAATCCTTTGTCCTCTAATGAAAGCTCATTACTTTCTCTGTTTCATCTTTGAGTGTGATATATTACAAGTTGTTAACAGTAACTAAAATATTCTGATTCATAATATTCGTATAAAGAAACAAGTAAAATACGTTGTGCAATGGGTTACATATATATATATATAAAACATAATTTTATCGATCCGTTAAAAAAAAAGACTTCTCAAAGATGAATCAATAGAAAGTAAGATCAAGTAAAAATTAAGCAAAATAGTTCTACTATATATTGTCTGTTGTAATGCTTAAATGCAATAAGGTAAGCTTCTCGGCATAAAAAGGTATATGTATAGTTCGACTATCTGTGAAATCGATATTTGCTTTCCAAACAGTTATTACTAGAGCACTACTTATTAGAGGATGTTCGTGCGAGTTCCCATGTCGCGCATCGAGCACCTACTACGCATAAGTATATCGAGTGTTCGATAAAGTCAGATGACACTGAATTGGCAATCTCGACTGGTGCATGATCTTATTTACACGCAGTAATTGCTCTGCGTGCGACGCGGGAATTTTGCACTAATCCTGTCCAGGCCCTGGTTACTACATAACATTATGTGACAGAATCAGAATATAATGTTACATATAATACATATAAATATATATACATACATATATATGTGTATATTGCTAATCGACAGAAATATTTGAAATCAATCATAGTTTCGTATATCTAAAAAATGTTATTATATTATATAAAATATGCAGAAATTATGTTGGTAATAGTATTGTATCATTTTTCATGTTGCAGCTATATAAACATTATAAGAGATACAATATATTGACAGGAACTATGTAGATTTCATTATATTTCAATTACTATAATGATTAATGCAAATAGGCTCATATATATATATATATATATATGCGCGCGTGTGTGTGTGTGTATGTATGTATGTATTTATGTATAAAACTTTATACCAACAGCAATGATGTGCATTGGTCAGCGTATATGTCTAAATTTAGCTGTAGCTTATGTAGTTATAGAACTACAGTTTTATGTAAACTTTCATTAGTTTAGTGACTTACGTTCCATTACAATTTACATTACGATTTAAATAAACAAAATGTAACCTAAATTTTCACTGAAAAAAACGGTGCATATTAATTTTGAGCTTTGTATACATTTTAATTTATGCAAATTATTTTAAATGAAAAGTTCAATATATAAATATACCATACTTTACTAGGCTTGCTTATACCTTTGTTTTTTACTGTATTTTTTATTAATTATAAACAGTATTTTAGATTGTATTTCTTTGATTTTTTATCTATTATGTATACATATAGTATACATATGTACTTCAAACGAAAGAAGGTTCTTGTTTTTTATTTTTATACATTTACATTTTTATAAAATGTAGAATATTAATATTTCTAAGAATTTGGGAGAATATTTCGTTCTTATAGTTTATATTCTTGCCTAATACTTTATTTTGTTATTACAGATTACAGAAAGTATTTATCATCATATATATAAAATATGAATAGTATTTCTTTTTATTTAAGACATAGTCCTCTAGAATCGATTATTTCTCTTAAGATTTTATTTAAATGGAGTGACATTTTTTTATACTTTGTCGTAAGGAACAAAGGATAATCACAGCCTATTTGTGTAAGAAATTTTATAATACTGATCGCCTGCTTTATGCGTTACACATACGATAAATGACGAGTTGTCTGTGTGCCACAAAATATATATTGGTTCATTACATCTCGTACTTTTTCATAATATAAGATAATATTTTTAGATACGCTCAAGATGATGCTATAATTTTATATAATTCGTAATGGTTGCTAGTGAAATGATTACTTGTTTTTCTTTATATATATACATATCGTGAAACAGGTGTCTCAAGATTCTGTGAATAACATTTTAATAAGTTCTATATCATTTTTCGATTTATATCTTTTTCTTTATCGCGTATATAAGCAAAAAGATGTTTATTTTACATTTTATCTAACATTCCATGCTTATAGTGACTAACATATTGTGTACGTCATATAAATATTTGTATTATTTTTGTTATTTATTCCTGTTTTTTAAGAATATACTTTTATGTTTTAAGTCTGCTTGGAGAACACATATATGTTATGTAATAGCAATATAATTCGAAGTCAGTAAAAGAAAAATTTTTTCTCCGATTTCGAGAATACAGATATTGTTTTATTAATTATATAAAACGATTTTTGCATGAATAAATAATCATATAAATTATCATATAAAATAAGCTTAACAATTGATGTACAGATCTTCAAGCAGCGTACAAATATAGTTCGTAAGTTTATACTTTATCATTTTTGTTGTTTAGTTTATTGAAAATAGTACACTGCATATTTAATATGTAATAGTTACCCAGCTTATAACAATTAATTATATTTTTATTGCATTTGCAATTTTTATATCATGTGACATCGCGAATTTATATGAATTTATTTGATGTTTACCTGCAACTATCATGATTTAATATGTACACATTACACACAGTAAATTCTATTTACACATTTATAAAAATATTCTTAAATAGCATATATGAAAGTAATGGAAATGTGTAGCCTTATATCGCTGAACAGTTCTATAAAAATAATATTGTGATTCTCAAGTCTGTCTTTATTGCATACATGCATCATTTTATATATTATTACTACATAAAAATTTTAGCTATTTACAGTTATAATTTATTTACGTCCTGTAATGATTCAATTTAAAACAATGATTAAATACAATAATAATTGTTTGGAGATTGTTAAAGAGAATTAAATAAGCGGTAATGCAATTGCTTTATTATTGACATGAGAGCGCGTTAAACGGACTTCCTTATTTTTAATTACATTATTCCAAAATGGTCTCGGTGTTATATGATTATCCTTGATACTTCTGATGCCAGATGCTAATATTACATATTACAAAATATTTTATTAATGTAACAATGGAAATAATAATCTTTTTTTCTTTTTTTTACCTGACTTCCAAGGTGGGAACACATGTAGCTGGCTTTCTACCGAGAGAGATCCAGGGGCAATTGTTATAGACAAATGTGGCTGTCCAGGCTGCTGAAAAATTGCTCTCGAAATAGATCTTTTGAATGCTGGTGGCAAGTTCAGAGAACCTATAATAAATTTTCTGTCTGTAACTGTGTTTCTATCTGAAGGAAAAAATCATTATTGGCATACTTGTTATATCATCTCCTAATGGGATTTTAGTTGCCTTTTTTGTACGTTGATTGTGTTTCTCCATTTTAAATTTTTTCATAAAATTTCGACAAATGTCAGTTACAATTTTTCCGTCAAGATTAGCTGTATATGAAATAAAATTATAATTAAGTAATAAACGTGAATAAGTGCAACAAATGTTGAATGTGTAACTTTACCTAGCAAAACACTGTTTGCAATCAGATTTTCCTTATATCTGTAAGATGTTGTAACAGGATTACCTTGTAAAGACAAATCTTTTAAAGAAATCAATGTACTTATTGTCGCAGTTAAATCGTCCATATTATTGATCAAATTATTTTTTGCATTCAACGTGTGTAATTCTTGAAATCTTATTAGATTTCTCAAGGATGTCATTTTGTTATCAGAAATATTAAGAACTTTTAGACACATCTAAGAGAGAAAATGTTTATAAAAAACAAATTTCAACGATTAATCTATATAATGAAAATCTTTGAGATTCAAATGATACTCTTACAGATAAAATAAAAGCGCTGCGTGGCTCAAAGCATAATGCTTCACCGAGTGGTATTTTCTGACTCTCGATATGCAATTCTTGTAATTTCTTTGTATTTTCTAATCCTTCAACTACAATAATATTATTGTGTCCTAGATAAAGCTTTTGGAGATTCTCTAGAGATTCCAAATTTTCCATTTTTGTTATGGTATTATGTTGTAGATACAGATGTGTCAAACTACATGCAAAATGTAAATTCTTTATTTTTGATATGTTATTATTCTGAAGATATAGGACTTTTAAGCTTCTGTAAGTAGCGATGTTGCCCTACATAAAACGTAAAATTTTAAATGCATTGAAAATAAATTTTATAATTTATTAAATTGATATAACTTACAATGCTGCTGATAAACATGTCATTCATATATAAATGAGTTAACTTCCACAATTCATCTTTTTTTATTGTTTTACTGAGTGATTTACTAGTTAATATTTGAGAACATTTTCTTTCGACGATATCTGTTGTTAATTTCACCATGCTTGCAAGAGAAATATAAATTATGAAAGTGCAATAAGCTGTCTGCAAAGATGGTCGCAGAATTTCATTGATCAAACACAGGACGTAACTCACATAACGACGATATGAAATATCAAGTAAATCAAGTTTTATGCTGCGATTTTATATATACGAAGTAAAAATAAATTTATTTCTTGTATGTTATAAACATAATATTACAATTCGATTTGACAAATGGGTTAATCTTCTAGCTAATCTAAGAGACAAAATTTTTCTTCGTTCTTTGATTCTTACAGTATAGATTTTTGCACCATGGCGAGACTCTAAACATAAAAATAATAAATATTAGTATACGTTTTGTATAAATAAAAATGTATTACAACTTACATGTGTAATTGTGAGTACTCCTTTTGAAGACAAATGATTTAAATCTTCTATGAGTTTTTCGATTTGACACTTTTGATTAATAGTCTAAAAGAAAAATTAATGTTATTATTTTCTCTCTTTCTTTCATACTATATTTTAAAACATTGACTTAATTACCTCTAAAACAAACTTGTTTTCGATATCATTTAAAAATGGTAAAAGTGCGGCAGCTAAGTGCGCCTGTTTACTTTGGAAACAATTTCTCACGATTATGGTGAAGTCTAATTCGTGTGTCACAGGACACGAATATAGCAGACAAATCGCTTTTATGCAATTATCAATTTGCTCCAGATTTGGATTTATGTCCATCTCGCTAAACGGTTCGGAGATAATCAATTGCCATCCCATTTTATAACCATTACAATTCACAATGACATTTTTATTTCGTAATTGTAATAAAACTTTTTTTAAGTCGCTTACCTAAAAATACATATTTAGTATAATTTTCCAAGCAAAAGAGTATATCTAACGAATTATAATTGTTACAACCATTCGCAATTTTGTCATCTGAGTTAAAGTATTATCCCAAAGTAGGATATCATTTATTTCAAACTCGATGCAAATCTGCGCTATAACGGAGAGAGCATAGGGTAAGTGATGCTGACTTTTCCATAAGATCTGAACAAGATCCCGTTTACAACACGTTTCAAATGAATCAATACTGTAACATAATCCTAATGATTCTAATTTTCCAATATACTGTAACGATTTCATATATTTTCTGAAATATTAAAATATTAACGTTTTATTGCAGGATAAATCTATATTCCGCCATAGTTTATTATAATGTTTTGTGTTTACCTAAAGGTACATATATCTTGCTTGGTCAATTCCTCCAATGTAGAAGTATCTACGACAGTCTGCAATATCTGAAATACTCGATATCGTACGTTACAATTATATTCAGTATTGCCGTGACGATCGCCAAAGCCTATGTTTATAAGAAATTGTGCAAACAAATCCATATCTCCATATTCCAGCATGTAACATATCCTACAAGTATATTTTAAGATCAATTATTGATCTAGAATATAGAAATAACGATATAAAAAAAAGGTATACTGATAATATTACCTAAGTAAATTATCTTCACAATCTGTATTCTGATCAGATTCTTTTGGCGCAAGAAACGTCTCTGTAAAGCTTTGAGACAATTCAGTGTATCTGGCATTGGATTGTAGCCATTCTTCCAATAAATCCATACGTAATTTTATCATATTCAACGAGAATAATTTACCCAGCTCGTTAACGGCAGCATTAATATCGGGTCTATATTTGGTTGTGGTTCGATATCGTAATGGTATACTTTTGTCATTATACAATGCGTATACTAGCTTGCCCGGATGATCGATTAGAGCAAGATACTCATCCTTCTCCAATCCGTACGTACGTAGAATATGCTCAGACGTAAATGTTAAATATTTGGATTTAATTTTCTGAAAGCAAACGCCACATAACACACACATAGAAGTCAACTTACTTTTTCATATAACATATAAAGACACGGTGATTACAGAGATTATCGTACTTCTAACTCCTTTCCTTCTTTGAACTTAGTAGAATTTTGTGCCGCTAGCTGAGCATACTCGTAACATTCTTTCGCGGCAGCAACGCGATCAGCACCTGGAGGTGTATAATTTACGATATGATACAATGCTGCAGTACCATAATATAATCCATCTGAGTCTGTCAGCCGTTGTATACATTTCTTGCTATCTTTCAGCAATGTGGAGTTTCTTGAATAAAGCGACCATGTAGTATTTTTCGATTCAATAGAATTATTCGCCCATTCTTTTGCGACTTCACCCTTAATAGCTAATGAGCATATGAGATGTGCTTCTAAATTAAGTACAGGTGCAATGTCAAGCCATTTATCATAGGTTTTTAAATTCAACTCAGGAGCTATAGTAAGAGAATTAATAAAAATTAAGTTAAATAATCACTTAAGTACTAATTAAAAATTTATTTCTAAAATATATTTACTAATAATTTTCCAAATATCGACTTTAAGCAAGAACGGAAGTCTCCATTGTGCTATCGGCGGCAACGTACTATGTCCAGGATTAAGCTGTACCCATTCATCATGTTCCATTGATGTAGGAGGTCTAATGTATATATGATTAAACTTAAAATTAATATATGGAAAATTATTATAACTTACCCACTCCGAGTGTAATTTTGCAAAAAGCAGAGATAATTCCTCTTTCCTATATCTTTATCTCCTATGAGATCCATTAATATAATGAAAACTTCATAATGGTAAAACGTGATCTATATATATAAATTTAAATATAAAATTTTTATCAGAAAATATACTATCGAATATTTTTATAACTTACGTGTTGCCATAATGTAGACATACATTGCTTCAACATAGATATATTTTCCATTTGCGCAACGACTGCATTACATTTCTTTCTTAATTCATCGACTTCCTCTTTACAGATAAGTAACTCTATAAAATGTCATTCAATTATTAAATTCGCATTTGACATCATGCAAAAATAATGTATACATATATAAAAATATGTATATAAATATTAAATTGTCAAATACATATTTCCACTTATCACATATTTACCTTTATTTACGCTTGTATTCGAAATGGTTATCGTTGGATTCCATGTTTTTAATAATACTTGTAAATAATGCAAAAGGCAATCATTGAAATTAAATCCAAAGCTACAACAGTAATCCTTTAGTAAGGGAATCATGTTCTCTTTATTACTGCTTATGATCTGTTGTAAAATTTCTCTTTTGCTCGAAGCACTATTTGTTAAAACCTCTGAAAATATTCATGTATTAAAATATGTTTGATTCGCTTAAATTGTAATATTTTGACGAATCTACAAGCAAGAAGTTGTAGACGATTTGTTACAAGTATGTATCGGTGCTTCAGAATATTTTAAGTTTGCAAACTTCAATGAATTTTTGCGAATAATTTTTATTCTTGCTTATATATAGTATATATATATATATATGAGCGTACCTTTAGAATTTATCGAGTAATGTGACAGTCGTTGTGCCCAAATATGCAGTAGCTTGTAATTCTCAAACGTCTGTATCAATGATCGATTTTGCCTCAAGCGCGAATATTCATATCCCAAAGTTGAAATTGTACAATGTCGAATATGATCGGTCTGAAATCTACAAATTTTCATCTTTACGCATTATTATATTAATTTTCTCAAAAAATAGATTAATTTTCTTACGATGCGAAAACTGTGGAAAGCCAACTGCACGCTTCTTGTTCAGATAACATAAAGAGAGCCGAAAGTCCCAACTGCAAATCGAACGATCGTCCAGTGCACAACTTTCTCAATAAATTTATTAGAAGCTGTGATAATATACATTTCATTTCAATTAATCTCTCTTCATTTCTTACAGACGTGCTATAGTATATGAAATAGAATGTTTTGAAAATTTGCAGTAAAGAATAATCATTGTGTTGAGGTTGCATCTTTCTTATATTTTCCAAGAAACTAGTTAACAGTTGATCCATTTGTTCCTACATATAAACAAATTGATATACCACAAAGTATTTTTTATAAATGGGACGTACATATATAATTTATAATACATACATCGCAATTTGTAATTTCATTAATATTGATTTGATTTGAATAATATAAGTGCAAAGACATTGCATCTTTAAATAGGAACAACAACTTTTCATCCAAAGATATTGCTTGATCCTTATAAATTGTATATAACTTCCAATTAGATTGTGATACGAGTCTCTGTTTTGAATCAAAACAATCTTGAATAGGAAAATTTGGATATACATTGACACAAATGTAAACCATTAGTGCAGACTGTAAATCACCTGAAATATACATTAGTTTGCGATAATTTTTGTCATTTGAATCATCAATATAATTGTGATACATACTGTCTTGACAAGTATTTAATATCGATATACTTAAACTTTTGACAATTTTTATAGCGTTGGTGTCTACAGAAGAATGTTGTAATATCGATAAGCATATCTTACGTATATTCTTGAATTTTTTGGACGTCATATTTAAATCGTTATCATCACTATAAAGACATAGGAGAAATAAATAATTTATATATATTTGTAGGTATAAAATTATAAGAGTAAAATATGTGAAATATTTACTCAACAACAAGATGTTCCAATCCGTTTAAACCCGTTAAGTTTTTCATCTGTTCTAACATGGATAAAGTGGCATATGATTTTTCTAATCCTAGCAACTCGGCAATTTTAATAACAGTCTTATACATTAATGACCAATCGTTTTCCTTAATATCTATTAAATTATCATAAATAAATTATAAATTTTTAACAAGTGTGTATATTGTATTTAATTATAAAAATTAAATTAGAAATTTTACTTGAAAGTGATTTCGAGATATAGTTTTGCAACACAAATGACTTCCGCATATGATAATCTTTCAAAGAAATATCAATCTCGTAATATTTCTTCAGTGCATACAATGATTTTAAATCTTTTATCATTTTGATAATGTTGTTGCAACGATAAAGACAAACATTTGATTGTGTTAATAAATTATATATTTTGAACTCTAAGCAATCCAGTATTTCCATGTGAAACATCAAGGATGTTATTGCATTCTAAAAGCAAAAATATTAAAGATAATTAATTATAATTTAGAAAAAACAATTTTTATTCAATTAACACTATATCAAAGGTCATTACTTGAAAAGAAAAAGCTGCGATAACATAATTAATAATTCCTTCACAACAACATAAAACGCTGGCAGTATCATTTTCCAAATAATGTAATACATCCATTGCTTTCTGGAGATTTCTAAAACAAATATGTTTGCAGCAGATTAGATAAATGTTTTATATATGCTTTACACACACGCGTTCGCTCACACGCACGCACGCACGCATGCACGCACGCACATTTATAAGTTTTCCTCATTTTGAAACTTCAAAATAATACTTTTTTTTCATGACATACTTCTCATTTAATCGAACGTTTATGCACCGACAAAACGCATCTTGTCTTAATTGTTTATCGTCTTTAGTTAGCACATCTATATCGTTAATCATAGACTCGCGATTTTCTTTTATTATGCGTGACATCAATCTCTAAAATATAAATAATTAATTAAATGTAACAACATATGAAGACATTATAAAATATGATACCACAACTTATACCAACATTATTTACACCAATTGTCACATATCCATATTTCTTTAAGATAAGTTTTGTTGGAACATAATTGCATTCAGTTTTAATTTTAAAAGATAAACCATGATCGTAATTGATGCTTGTTTCTGCTAAGGTAGTTATAATTGAACTCCAGGGTACTGGAGCTTTTCTTAAAACTACTAAAGTTTGTTCCAGTCGTTTCTGTTATGTAACATGTAACATAAAACGTTGCATTAAATAAATAAAAAGATATTTTACAAGTTACAATGTCGCAAATAATATGTGCCTATAAAATTCACCTCTATATTATGTATAAGGCTTATTATAATAGTAACTCTTTTTTCCCATGCAGCTTCTTCATTAAACCACCAACTGTATGAATTCTTTATAGTTTTCTAAAAGTACAAAATATTACAATATATGCATTTATAGAACAATTATTAATTAGAAATTTAATGTTATAAGCAATGTATTACGTCTTTAAGTAAAATTAAAGAATAAGAATATTATACGTACAAAACGAATACAATACGTACGAACCTGAATATACGTACAAAAAACAGTATCATTTTGTAAATTGTTATTAAATATATATTGCTTTAGGAACGTATTTACAAAATTCGATATTTGGTCGAGATGTATCTTATCCAATAACATGTAAATCGCTTCCACAGGTGAATCAATATATATGTCAAGAGGTACTCTCAATCTATTGTGTAATTTAAAAAATAAATAACATTAATTTATAAGCTAATTTAAAATTACAATATTACTGACCTGTGAACAATCTTCAGTTGTTGAATATCGGCTAAAGCTTGAAATAGGACCATAAACTGTTTCAATAAAGAGTTCTGACATCTATACTCTTGATGAAAGTATACTAACTGATTATCTTCGAATTTGAGCAATTTTATAAACTTTTTAGCAAATTCTATGCCGATTTCTGGCCATACGGTATGGTGAGATATCTCAAGATATTTTAGTTTTTTTAAACTCCAAGACATAATCTCATTTATTGCATCAGGCAATAAGGATAATAATGTTGGTATAAAATGAATAAGCCAAGGCCACAAGCATGATGGATCCACATCTTCAGATAAAATTGTAAAAATATTTTGTACAGTTTGCATAGATATACGTTTTGCAAAATCAGGAAGGTGTCTCGTCCAAATTAACGTAGCAGATTTAAGTTGACCCTGTACAAATATTAAACATTATAAAGTACAATATAGCAATTCTTGTAACTTTCTAATATATGTATAATTATAATCACATACCATATTTAAACGAGTAGTACATTCTTCCAATAAATTTGCTTGTGAAAATCGTATCCATTCCTTTATACTTGCGTCATTGTTCAATAGCGTATCTGTCTCGGTATCTTGAATCATGCGGAAAGTCTCAAGTCTATATAAAGCGTCGTTTATTATAGATAGATTGGTATTCAACGAATCATCTATATTTTTTATCTGTAAAGAATATAAACTGAATGTAGAAACACTGATTATAGCCTGATGCAATATTAACGGTACAAATAATAAATACCTTAATATTTTGCATTATTTTTTGTCGAGCATATAAATATATACGTCTCATTTGTATATAATCAGAAATAAGGGCTTTACTGCAACATTCAATCACATATTGCACATTTTGTATTTTATTTAGAATATTTATTAATGTATCTACGTTGATCTCTCTCGAATTAGGAGTAGATTTTGTCCACGGACTAAGCTGTTCTATGAGTAATGCTGCTTTAGAACAATAAATAGGTTCTATTGAAAGATTTGATTTTCTTGCAAAAGCTTCAGCTGCATCAAATTGTCTCTTCTTTAATAATTTCGCTAAACGTATTTCGGGAATACTTTCCAATATCGTTTTTATTCTAAACGTGTCGGTAATACCGGTCTCATTGTTAGTAGTAATACCTTCTATATAAAATAGATTATCGGAAGCATGTAAAATCTTAAGTAAATGAGTATTAGCAGATACGTTGATTTCTAACTTCTGTTCAAAATCTAAAAGAACAAAAAGTATCTCATTAATTTATAAAAACTAAACTATTTACAAATAAAAATAATACATTTACCTGGATAAGAAATAATACGTAATGTATGTGTAGCATAATTGTCCTTAGAATGCGTTAAAAGTAAAATTTCAGAATAATCATTATGTTGTATTACATCAAAATCAAATACTGGACCATCACATATTTTTAATGTAAGAAATGTATTCAGACATATCATACTTAATATATTATCTGTACGTAGACACAGCATTTTACTAAAAGATAAAGTATTTTTATGTATCATGTAACTTAAGATATATATAAATCCAAAAATACAACAAACTAATATATATTAGCATACTTAAAAAAATTTTTTTTATTTAATTACCTGCTGCCATGTAGCGATTTTATCTTTTTGTATCCAAAAGAAAATACACTTTGGAAATTGGTGTATTGTTCATTAGGCCAAGTAAACATTGAATTTATTCCAACTATAGCTATCGATAGTTCGTCTGATGATACATCTATTGTAGTGCTAAGAAACTGTAACATATTCTTTATAAAATGACATGGAAAACGAAAACCATGATATTTATATGATATAACTTTGTTTAAATTGAATATTTATAAAGGTATTAATAAATTCTTTAAAAAAATATATATAATATATATATATATATATATATTACCTCTTGAGAAGGAAATCCTTTGAACAATTGACAACATTGAATATCCGCAATATATTTTGCAACTGCAACTTTATCACTGGTAAATGCAATCTCTAAAGCTTCAGGATAAAATTTGGAGAATCTAAAATATTTAGAATATATAGAATAACGGAAATTATACTAGATATTAAATTCATTATATATACATATATATAAGACAAATTTAATAAGTAAAATATAGTAAAATATAAATATGTAAATATGATACCTGTAAATAGCTCCAGTGTTTGTGACAAGAATTATAAATGTTTCTTCACTTTGCTCTTTTAAAAATATTTCTATTATATTATCCTTATTATTAGGTATAGTTCTGCAATCAGAAGTTATTTATGCACACATCAGAATTATATTTATAATAAGTTTACAAATAATTTTTCAGAAAATATAATTAAATATTTATTAAACAATAAAAGATATTAAAAGATAAATAACATTTACTTAGTAAAAATAATTTTTCCATCTGATAAATGCAAACAGTACAAAATCCTGGTTGTGAGTGTTACAAATAGAAAGAAACCATCTTTGGAAATGCAATAACTGGCTATCATGGAGGGAAAGCTAATGTTACATAATATTTCGTCGCATGTTTCATCTTTAAAGATTGTAATGGACTTATCAATTGCCACACAAATCTTGGAATATTGAATAGATGCTATGACATTTGGTTGCTGGTCCACCTTAAAAAGACATATTAATTGATTTTAATGATGTATCATAATTTATAATAATCATAATTATAATGTATACAATATAATAAAATAATAAATCTAAAAATAATAAGTCATTTTTTTAATGTGTGCTTTAATAATACAAATCCAGCGCGTGCGCATTTCACACGGATTTAAACATAAAAAAACAACTGATATTGCTTTAAAAAAATTATACCCTAGTACTTTATGTTTTTCTTCAAGCTTTTCTTTTTCGTCCTCTTTTATTGGCACTGTAGCCGAATTTGGCTGAAACTGAACCACTGATGTTCGAATCTTCGAACATCGAAAAATGGAAGAACTTGTAAGAAAAATACACTGTACACGTCACTTTAACCGAGCAATCTTCTCGAAAGGATAAGTTAAGTACAACATGGTCGAAAATGACAATACAAACCGACCGGAGCTCCACGCTGCTCCAGGCACGCGCGTCTAGACGAACGAAGGAATCTCAGTATGAGAAATGCAAATGCGCATGGTTAAAGTTTCGGTAACATTTTCCAAAAAAATAATTGAGATAATACGATACCCGACAACCCGCCCCGAGCCGAGACGAAACACGTCCGCTTCATTCGAGCGATATCTCTCGAGACTTATTCTCTTTTAAGTAAAGTATCTCGGAATTTCCTATTTTCAATCACATCGCGTAAAAGAACAGCTGATACGAACGTCAATGAAAAACATTCCAAGTTACCGTGCAACTGTCATACTAGACAAGTTTGAATATATAACACGAACCTTTTCAAGCGACTGAATCGTTGCCACGGTGCATGACTCGTACAGAGAACCATTGTTTTCTGCAATTATTCGTGTTCCAAAATTAATAGTCTCATCGTCGACGTTAAAGCCCGACTGTACGCTACTCCACGAAGTCATTTTTTAACATTCTTCTTCCACACTCCTCTAATTTTCAGATTGTACTGGATCGTATTGTGGTAGTTAATACTCGTTTGAGCGCCAAGAATGGAAATTTCTTTTTACGAGTTAGTGCATCTCATCATTCTATGGATGGCGTCGCAGTTCACATTATTTGGATTTAATATCGGCAATCGGTTATGTATCATAAATCGAATCGCTAAAAAATATATACGATTACCCAGATAGACAAGCGTGCGATACCGACACCAACTCGCACAAGATACTTCTACCGTACTGTTACTGTACTGCCACG
>NW_017296149.1:58503-58869 GCF_001594075.2 Trachymyrmex cornetzi | reverse complement strand
ATCGGCACGCATAGTACGCCGTACGCTCACCGTACTAATACCGTGGAGGTATTTGTCTATCTGCCCAGATAGACAAATACCTCCACGGTATTAGTACGCCTTAGGTATGCATGTTATTAAAATTAATTAATTTTATAGTTTTGTTGCTAAAATGAGTATTATTATTGATTAATTACTATATCCTAGAGTACACATCATAAAATTATGATGAAAAAAAAAAAAAGGTTTTCCCTGAATTAGGGAACAAATTTCATAGCATTTTGAAGCAGTCACCCATCCGATTGCATACCGCCACTTACTATGCTTGACTTCTGAAATCGTCTGGAAACCGCTGCACTTCGATGATCCACGAACACTTGTATAATC
>NW_017296149.1:52406-58195 GCF_001594075.2 Trachymyrmex cornetzi | reverse complement strand
GTACGCAGTACAGGTACAGTGTTGATACGCTGTACTATAATATCACGTACACTTTTTGTACTGCTACCGTACAGTTACACCGTACACCGCCATCTCGTGGCAGTACAGTAACAGTACGGTAGAAGTATCTTGTGCGAGTTGGTGTCGGTATCGCACGCTTGTCTATCTGGGTGGGTATAAATTTTTCAATTAAATTAAAAATTTTTTTTAATATCGACAATTCTCGGAATTTTATACAATGTACTTTTGGTAGTGTATTAATTTTTGTATATTTAGTATCGATCGTCGGTGGTGCAATGATATTAAAAGCTCGATAATAGATAAAATCACATTTTACATTACCACTAGATTTCCTTTCTCTCTCTCTTTCTCTCTCTCCCTCTCTTTTTCTGTTTTATACGAGTGTACAGAACAGAAAAGTGCACGTGCGGTGCGTCTGATTTTTGTTTAGTATTACATATAGATTGTAGTTGTAGATTATACAGAATTTGTGAACTGCGAGCTACGGCAACGGGGTCTCTCACTAAAGATTATTGTTTATTGGATGACGCACGAGAGAGAAAGTGACATTTACATTTCATTATCGAAAAGATTATCTTAATATTCAAGTTATCGAAAAAGAATCTGTATACATTTGTTGTGATACATTTTTATTTACAAATTAAACTAAATTTGTCATTATGGGTGATGCCACTTTTCTCGAAGTTGATGACTCTATTAAGGCTAAAAATTTATTATTATTTGTAAGTATAGGTAAATACATATTCATATTATTGATATATGTACGTATGTATGTGAGTTATGACAAAAATGTTAAATATTTCTGACAGGATGAAGATAAGGATGCTTTAAGTCAGATGGACAAGTTGATGGAACAATTTGATTCGGCATCATCTATCCTTGTGCAACCTACTCCTGGTTTATACATTTTACACGTTGCTATTGTTATATAAAAATGAGGGATTTATTTTCTAATATTATAATATTATAGGTGTCTGTGTAAAAACCCGAACAGTTGATAAAGTAAAAGTTTTTGTCAATGTATGTACGTCAGATAAAATTCCACCGCCTGACGATATATCTGATGCTAAACTACTTGAACTTTTAAATGATGAAGCACCTGCTTATGTCATACCAATGAGTATTGGTTTTGAAAGGATGGAAGCAGATAAATGTAAATAAAAATCTTTTACTTGTCTATTAGTGTTAAATTAATGATGCTGCACTGTATACAATCACGAAATATTATTTTTTTTACAGCTGGTACACCTAGTGCAACATATGATGTCATGATAAATACAGTATATTTCAAGAAATGTCAAGAAAAGAAACATTTTATGGCATTTACAACATTAGTCATATTAAGTGGTGTGGCAGATAAATTTAACAAAAAGGTTGATACAGAAAATTATGTTATTCTAAAAAATCGTACAGTAAGTATATATAAAAAATAAAATATATGTATTTATCTGTTAAAACTCCTTAATGTAATTATATTCGCATATTATTTCATAAGCATATTCCTAAATATACATTATTCTAGGTAATGGGAAAACTTCAACAACATAGAATAGAAAATCGTAAGCCCAAAAGGCCGCAAGGTCACAAATCATTGATAGAGGAAATTTCGCATTCTACAAAGCCTATCAACAGCAAGACTAATCTTTCAGCTAGCAATGAAACAAAAACGGGTTATGTAATTTTAAGAAAACCAGCGAAAGGCCCAATTGAGCGTTTAATCGCTTTATTTGATATGCCAAAAAGCGTTAGTCACAAAATTATTAAGTAGATTTATCATACAGAGTCTTTATAGTATTCAGTCAGATAAGATAAATATGCATTATCACTTACAGGTTTCAGTCGAAGATATAGTAGTATTGATCAACTCTGATCGTATAAATGTTACAGATGAGAAAGCTTATTATTCGTATGACGTTTTACTGCCATATATGTTAAAAGCAGATAATGCGAAAGCTTTTCTCGACTATAATATTGGGGTGAGAATTTATATTCCCTTTTTTTTGTATCGGATAATATTTGCCTATAATGTATATATTTTCTTATTTTTCAGGTGTTACGAATAGATATATTAACAGAACAAAAATAAAATGAATATTAAAAAATAATTTTGTTTGTTGTGCCTCCCATTTTAAGAGAAATTTTGTTTGTTTTGTATTTAATTAAAATGGTTAAAATACGATTTCATTATATTTTCCACTTTAGTGTATTCAATTTTGAAGAAAAAGATATCTATACGTTCTATATTATATAAATATACAAATTTGCTTAAGAAATATATCTGAAAAAATGAAAATAAATTATCTTTCTGGAACTTTATAAAAGCTCAATAAACAAACAAGATTTCAAATATATTTCATAGAACAATATAAATTTATCAACAAATTGCACGCTAAATTTTTCATATTTCCGTGTAGAATGCTGGTCGTTCGATACCTACAATGTTAAAAATTTGTGGCAACAGATACACTGTATTTACACCTAACATGAAACAAAATACATATCTATAGACTAGATCGACGAACACCTTGTTTTGACTATTGTAATCTTGACACTTTATAAGTTCCCTCCAATTAATTTGCAATATGCCACATATTATAATATAACTGAATGATTTGCAGAAAGTTTTTGTTACAACAATGCCAGACAAGCCAAGTGCAGTTCTAATAATTAGACGACCAAGCACGGAGTATGTTGGCCAAATGATATGAAATGGTGGTAAAAATTGTGATACCCTTAATAGACCAGTATAATAATTGAGCCATGCTCCTGTATGAACTCCTGTTGTGACTGATACAACCATGGCAGTGTCGCTTCTGAAATACATAAAAAAATCATTCATATAAGTATAAACTTTTTTAAAGCTGAATTGGCTTGTCTTGGTGAGTGTGATATTCAACATTGACAATTTATCTACCTAGTAGGTGTCCACTTAGAGTTGGATGGATAATATACAATAATGGCAATACTGATTGCAATCAGCATCGCTAAAAGCCAAAAATTTGTAACAATATAAGGACTTGTTATGTCCACTAAGGGTACCAATGGAATCATTAATGCGATCGTTAACGCTAATCCGACCACAATATCTAGCACAGTATGCATACCTAGGTACAATCTGCTCATACTGACAAGTGTACACCTAAAAAGATGAATGTTGCAGAGTTCAATAATTTTATATTAGGTCTGTTCGCGTTGCTTGCACTTTTTGCACTAGACATTTTTGCTTTCTCTCTTTTCAAAGCCAAATATATATCTATTTCAAGTGCAAAAATATTTGGAAATTTCATGTAACGCGAACAGACCTATTAATACAAGGAGTAAACAAGCAAATATTGTAATATAGCAATCAAGAATGAATCAATTACAATATATCACCTACCAAAGAGATGCGATAATGCAACCGACAGAAAATGGATAAATATATTTGTTCATTGTAAATAATATTACACTAAACGGTATTGTCAAACCAACCATAGCATGAGTGGATGGCATTCCATATTCTTGTGACCATTTATCTTGTAATCTGACTACTGGAGGACACGCTGGTCTAGGCCAACATATTATATCTTTTAGTATCTGCCCTGTGGATAAATAACACAAAATTAAAGATAAATTGCATGAAAATCATGCGTGCTTATTGTTATTTTTTAGTTATTAATTCATCATACCAATTGTCATAATAATACCCCATACTAAGACTACTCTTTGACCAACAGCTCCATCAATATTCCAAAACAAGAAAGGTAGAAAAGTTGAATAAAAGATCTCGTCTCCTAACTCAGTTCCAAACACAAATGTATAATACCAAAATGAATTAGTGATTGTGTAATTTGGATTATTTGATACCATCAAAACTCCTTTGTCCGTTTCAATTGTTCTTTGTTCCGAAGAATTAACTTGCTTTGTGTATACATTCAATCGTTGGTTTGCATCACAATCATTTATCTTTTTATGGCAAGTTGAAATATAATTTTCTTTATTTTCGTTGACTTTTGTGTTACATTTTTTCTCTTCCTCTTGGAATGTTTTTTTATGCCTATTGTAATGTATTTTGACACCAAAAAATTGTTGAATCAATGCGACTAATTGAGGGTCCTTTAAGTAATCCATTATTCTTATTAGCTTCAACAGCATTCTTATTGGAATTCTTAGTGGATTGGTTAATTAATTTTAAATTGTTTTTTTAAACAATTATTAATATGACTTTCTCCTGGTCACGAACATCCCGCTAAATAATCTGTATAAATAATGTTAATGACCTTAATCTTATAATAATCAATCAATGATGTAACTAATGTAATTCAGGGGATTAAGCAATAAAAGTAAATATATATAATTTTCAATAAAAAAATCCACAACTATACATATTCACTCCATTCCACCAATTTCGATTTTATAAAATTTTTTCTGCGCTTGTGCCGTAATACGCAGAACAAGTATAATAAAGCGATAATAAAAATTATTGCCGCCACTACAAAAAAAATTATACAATTGAAATAAAAACGACATACATTAAGGTTAAGTAATCTGCCGTAATCGACCGAATGTGTGATATGATAAGCATGCACGGTGATAACATTTCGATATTCACCTCCATCGATTCTTTGAAACTTTTTATAACAACATTAATTGTTATTCACTATTAAATGTGTAAACATCGCTTTATTTACGATACACAGGGATTTTAAGTAGGATTAGGTTAGGGGTTAGGTTAGGCTAAAGGTGCGTTCCGTATCGCGCATGATGCGCATGATGCATCCATTGTCCTTGTTTAACATTTGGTGAGCAACAAGGATAAACGACGCATTATGTGCATCATGCGAGAAACGGAACGCACCCTAAGGCTACTATTGTAATTCTCTTTTAATGACATGATGTCGTTAGGGGCTCCGCACAATAAAAGGAACAGGGAACAGAGAATAAGAACTTTAACCTATCAGAAATCATGTATTGTGGAATACACAGTTTCTGATAGGTTGAAATTCTCTGATCTCTGTTCCCTGTTCCTTTTATTGTGCGGAGTCCCTTAGATAGTCGTTGCGCAGCTTTTTTACAATGTACAAAACCTGCGCAATGAATATTTAAGTACCGGCAACAGTAAAACAACATACTGCAGCGATCAACTATAATTTATTTATCTAATATGTGATAACGTGATAAAAACGTATAATACTATATTTATCACTGAACAATTATATAATCAACCTAACTCGATTTATCATTATAATATCGTTATCGATTGTATATTAATAATTAGTCGAACGATGATTTTAATCATCGATTTTACGTACAGAATACAGCATTGTATGATCGATATTCCTTCCATTTTTTTACTGGAAAGAAGGAATTAAGCAACAAACGCTAGCACACGTTAAATCATTGTCTATAGACTTTAGATCCAATAAAAATTACACAAATCTTAGGCAACACAATGCAACATTGCTGCAGATCATAGGTCTGTCTTTTTATTCCTACACACTAAACTGCACTAGAACTCTCTTTTTCGTTTTCACCAAATATCGAACATGTAAAGCTATATATCTAACTTTAAAGTTACAAAAAGTGTACATTAATTCAACTATAACTAGAATATAAAACAGACCTCAATTATATATATAAAATTATCTTTAAAAAAAGATAAAACAACTGATGCTACATGTATATAGTACTCAGTAAACCTACCCAAGTGTCAGTGACCGATTTTGATGTAACTTGGCATACTTTTAGAACTCACAAAAATAATCGATACGTATTTTTTTATATCTGCT
>NW_017296149.1:48469-51019 GCF_001594075.2 Trachymyrmex cornetzi | reverse complement strand
GGAATTTTGAGCAACAAAAGGGGTAGTTTCAACCCTTAAACCTTCTTCTTTATAGCAGATATAAAAAAATACGTATCGATTATTTTTGTGAGTTCTAAAAGTATGCCAAGTTACATCAAAATCGGTCACTGACACTTGGGTAGGTTTACTTGTGAGTACACGGATAATAATACATGGGGTGGCATCGCGTTATGCGCATGTACACTTATTGGTATGAGATAAGATATATATAAGTTTTAAAATTCATCGATTGCTGATTAATCGCATTAAGCGCAAGTGCAGCTTTTACGGAACAAATTAAGTTGCATTTGTGCATTATAATGTACGATTGATCAATTGATGAATTAAAAACTTGACTCTATAACTAATTTACAAAATGTACTCTTTGCACAGCTGAAAAAGTTATTAATATAATCAAAGTTTCAAAAATGGTGTCTTTATTCGATACAGTTTATATTCAATATTTAAAGCATCTAATGAATGCATCATATTCATAATTTCAGAAAAGGTATCAATTCTTTCGTCAAAATTATATATTCTCTTAAATAAGAATTCGGCAAGATAATATATATATTATACCGGGTGTCCCGACCTTTTTTGCCAATCACTTTTGTGTAGATAGAGTCGACTAAACTGAGTCGAAAAATTCTTTACCATTTTGCAATTTTCGCAATAGTTAACAAGATATTAATTACTAAAAATTGCAGTTTCTTGCTTTTTATTACTTTTTATTTTTGCCCTTTATCCTGTTTCTGCTTTCTGTCGCCTGAGATGAAAATTAACAAACTTTGAAAAAGTAAAAAAAAACGGTCGCAAAAAAGATAGAGAAAAAAGGTAAAAAGCAAAATACAATTTACTTAGATGCAAAGATTGTATAATTGATTATAGACTTTATATCTAATAAGCAGAACAAAAATTTAAGTCATAATGACATCAAACTATATAAACGTCAAAATGGCTTCAAAATTTATTAAAAGTCACGTTTCAATCTGCAATCATAATTTATTTTAACATTTTAACGTTATTGCAATGTGTCATTTCTTGGCTATATATAGTGTGTAGAACAATAAATCTTGATCATCGCCGTTCTGGAATTGCCATTACTTCTTCATCGTCGTGTATCCCTTTTCAAAGTTTATTCGCCCTTATTCCAAAATGATGTAGACCAGAAACAACAAATTAACACTTCCACTTATTAACGCAAATCGCAAATCGACCCCGACCTCACCAATCCTCTTTTATGCAGCAGGGCCAGCGATATAGTTGCATGATGCAGTCCGGTAAAAATTTTTCCACACATTAATTATGCATAAATATGTATAAACATACATAAATATTCATAAACACGTATAATCATATATGAAATATTATTAAGCTAAATTTTCTTTTCTTTTCTGTATCATCTGTAAATGTATCTGCATTTTTTTTTTCATTAAAATTTTTTCATTTAACTAAAATCAAATTTACATTAAAATTTAAGTTTGATCTTAATCATGCATTCAAAGTAACTCAACTAATTTTTTAAATATTTTTATATCATACAAAGTCTGTTTTAGATGCACTTATATATCAATATTTCCCAGCATATAAAACCAGAAGTAGCGCAGTGTTTCCAAGTAAAAGTACACAAATTTAAAGTAATATCTAAATAAGCGAGACACACACACTTTATCGAATAAAGACAGTTTCGTATTTTTCATGTAGAATACATAGCAGTTTTAAGATATCATCTTTTGAAAGGGATTTATAGGTCAATTTACGTTTTAAAAATAAAGTATTATTTGTTGCTAACTTTATTACAATAAAGATTATTCATCATTATACAGTTTTTATAGTTTTTATTTATATACATTATAGTTATTATTTATATAGTTATTATTTATATACATTATATACATTATAGCTTTTTTACTTATATACATTATATACATTATATTTTATCTTTTTCTTTCTCCATTATGCATATAGACATATCAATTACATACATATTCTTTAATTAAGTAACAAAGAGGGCTCGTTTTTTAATTAAATAATATAAAAAATATTTGACATGTGTTACAATTTTTTTTACAATTCTTTTTTTTTTTTAAAGAAAATTTGTCGAGAAATTTGTGAGAAATTTGCACGAACAGAAGTCGGACACGAAATACCCAGAATAGTACCGTAAGAAGGAGCAAATATTTAAATATCTTAAGATCTTTTAACTTACATAATAAATTCATATTTTTAGAGAATGAAACAGTCAACTCAAGAAATTGATTTTTAAGAAATGGAATCTGAAATGAAAGATCGCATTAGTCAGAATCTAGAGAAGAACGTATTACATTACTGCAACTTGAAATCATTACTGGCGCTAGTTGTAATACTGATAAATCTGGTACTGCTATGGATTCATGTGCGTTAATTTTTTATATTATGCACAGGGTTGGGTAAGTTAATTTTTTCTTTTAATTAAGTTAAGTTAAAGTTAACAACCTTGAAAATTTAACTTAGTTAAGATACAAGTTAATGTATAATGAAATTAATTGAATTAAAAGTTAAGTTAATAAA
>NW_017296149.1:25633-48391 GCF_001594075.2 Trachymyrmex cornetzi | reverse complement strand
TATTATATTATAATTATATGTAGATAAAATTTCAACCTATTAAAAACAAGATACATTAAAATATACGGTTTTTGCTAGATTGAAATCAATATAAAATGTAAATAATATATACAAACAAAACTTTTAAATAAAATAGAGAGTAGATTTTAAATGAAGTATATGTTTGAGTCTGAGACTTAACTTCAAAAAATTAAAATAAAAAGTTAATAGTTATCGATAAAATGTAACTAAATAAAGTTAAAAAGTTAAGAGTCTACAATGTAACTAAGTTAAGTTAAAATTATTTAATTCTTCAACTTTTTAACTTTTAGCTTTTTAACTTGGCACTACCGAATCCTGATTATGCAAATTTTGACAAACTGAATTATAAATTAAAGATATGTGTATTATTCTTATAGCATTCCAAACAACCTTTGCTGATTTTGAGCTGGAACTTAGGAATAGTGAAGAAAAAATAGAGGTGCGAAACGTTCGTATACAAACAACTGAAAATGCTGAAATGTAATGTAAAATAACTGATCTTCAAAATAAGATAACAGAAGCAGAAGAAACGATTAATTCGTTAAAATATAAATTAAACGAGCAGGAAAAGAAATATCAAGATCAAGAAAAGGAGGTTGCACAAACAAAACTAATTACTAGTGCAAAGGACGATAAAATACATGAATTAGAGAAATTAATGTCCGAATTGCGAGAGACGTTGAATAGAGCAGAATCGTGTAATAGTTCCATAAAAGAAGAATTAGAAACATTTCAAGCAGAAGCGCAGGAAACGCGTGAAAATTTCAGAAAAGTCCGTCATGATTTGAAATTTCAGACAAGGTATTTGATAAATAAAATGCGTAGAATCCTAAGAGATAAAGAGGTAACCACCGATTTATCGACAGACGGAATAAATGAATAAGAATCGGAGACACTGGTAGTGTCTCGGCGCTAAGTCAAAGCGCAGCGACACTGCTGTGCTTGCATGAACAAGACTTCATAAAATTGTGTCAACAATCATCGGAGAATCCCGGAAATTGTAGTTACAGAAGAGTCCTGATATGGAAGAAGAGATAGAATGTCCCTCGTTGAAAGATGTATTTGGCCGGTATTCATAGTCAGATCTTATATTCAAGACCGTCTTAAATACGGTCTTAAGAAGTCACCAACCAATCAGAAGGCTGCATTAGAGTCTTAAGACATTACTTAAGACGGTCTTGAAATAAGACTCAACTATGAATACCGGCCTATGTATAATAGTTTAGGAGTTTAGAGATAAATTGGCCAGTGCTCAAAAAAATCAACTGGAGGCTGCAATCTCAAAGATATCTGAAAGAGATGACCGAGACTCCATACTATTCTAGGTATTTCGTGTCCGACTTTTGTTCGTGCAAATTTCTCACAAATTTGACAAATTAAATAATATATACATTTTATTATTTTCCAAAAGAAGTCTAAACATTTGTTTTAGGAAGTTGAAAGTATGTTCGTGAAGTTTTAGAAATTTTTTTGAACTATCTTGAATTATTTTAATCATCTTTCTTATTTAAACTTTGTTTAGTTTCTACTCTAATTTCATTTTGTTCCTTCTTCTCAACAGGCTCATTTAAAGCCAGATAACAGTGACATTTTTTTATACTTTGTAAGGATAATCACAGCCTTTCGTATTCATACTTTGGTTCAAAAGCCTTTTTTTGAGGTTAGCCTGTAATGAAGTTCAATTCAAATTAATTAGAAAAAAAATAATGAAGATCAATTAAACGCACTTACGTTTATTATGTTTAAATCATCGTCTGTCGACGAATCCTTTTCCGTCAATTCCTTTCCGGGATTCTCCGACGATTGTTGACAAAATTCTATGGAGTCTTGTTCATGCAAGCACAGCAGTGTCGCTGCGCTTTGACTTAGCGCCGAGACACTACCAGTGTCTCCGATTCTTGTTCATTTATTCCGTCCATGGATAAATCGGGGGTTACCTCTTCATATCTCTGAGGGTTCATTTTATTTATCAAATACCTTGTCTGAAATTTCAAATCGTGACGGACTTTTCTGAAATTTTCATGCTTTTTCTGCGCTTCTGCTTGAAATGCTTCTAATTCTTTTTTGATGGAACTACTACAGGATTCTGCTTTATTCAATGTCTCTCGTAATTCGGACATTGATTTCTCTAAATCATTTTATCCTTTGTACTAATAATTAGTTTTGTTTGTGCAGTATCTCCTTTTTCTGATCTTGATATTTCTTTTCCTGCTCGTTTAATTTATTTTTTAACGAATTAATCGTTTCTGCTGCTTCTGTTAGCTTATTTTGAAGATCAGTTATTTTACATTGCAGTTCAGCTTTTTCAGCTGTTTGTATACGAACGTTTCGCACCTTTATTTTTTCTTCACTATTCCTATGTTCCAGCACAAAATCAGCAAAGGCTGTTTGGAATGCTATAAGAATAATACACATATCTTTAATTTATAATTCAGTTTGTCAAAATATTCAATTTGCATAGAATAAAAAATTAACGCACATGAACCCATAGTAGTACCAGATTTATCAGTATTACAATTAGCGCCAGTGATGATCTGAGGTTGCAGTAATGTAATACGTTCTTCTAGATTCTGACTAATGCGATCTTTCTCTTGCATTTCAGATTCCATTTCTTGGAAATCAGTTTCTTGAGTTGACTGTTTTATTCTCTAAAAATATGAATTTATTATGCAAGTTAAAAGATCTTAAGATATTTAAATATTTGTTCCTTCTTACGGTAATATTCTGGATATTTCGTGTCTGACTTCTATTCGTGCAAATTTCTCACAAATTCGACAAATTAAATAATATATACATTTTATTGTTTTCCAAAAGAAGTCTAAACACTTGATCTAGAAAGTTGAAATTATGTTCGTGAATTTTTAGAAATTTTTTTGAACTATTTTGAATAGATTAAAAAATGGATGGATTCGAAATACTTAGACTTGTACCGATGAGGCATCGCTTTGTGCCTGGTGCTGTAAGGATTAAAAGATTTTATCGTGTGATTGTGTAGAAAATTCAATCAAAAAATTTTCCATAATAATCCAAAATAAAACATTTATAATATACACTTACCTCTAATTCTGTGCGCAATGAAGCCCTTTGTTCTACAATTTCTTTTAGATGTACGTCGCCAGACGTAACTTGGTTCAATTTAGGGTAATTTTTTACATTTCTAGCTCTAGATGCAAACCTATTCATTAAAAAATAAAAAATCAGTTACACTACGTTAATATACATCAAATAATTTCAAAAATACTAAAGCACGAGCGTGGCATGACAGACAACGCACTGGTCTGTCATGCCAGAAATTCTGAATTTGACCCCGGTAGAAATCAAAATATTTACGCTCGTGTCTCCTTTCGGAAAAAAAAGAGTAATTTCCCAAGAGTATCCTTGTTTACAGAAACACCTCACGAAAAATTTACCGTTCGGAACCGGCGTTAAAAATATAGGTCCCATATATACTTGTGACAATTGAATAATCATCGTGCTCTCCACAAGCATATGAGAGAGGTGTAATAGGCTACAGGCCTAACGTAAGCAAAAGAAAAAATACTAACGTCTACTGGGTTCCTTCTATAGCAACTGGTGTTACTGCACATATTATCACTGTCTTTGCATTGCCACCCAACGAATTTTGGAGTATTCTGGTTACATTACTGTTTCGAAAATGTACATTTTCTTGTGATTCTCTCAATTGTTTTATTACCAATGTTAAACTAAGGCCAATGTTGAAAGTGATAAGTTAATAAGATATCCTTCCTTGAGACGTTCTCTAGCAGCATCTGTGGGTCCAGCTCTTTCTAAGCCTGCTAGATCGACCATATTTAACTGGAAGACTAGGGACACACCATCTGAACCTGCACCAGCCTCATGACTTTCAATCGTCTGCAATAATGTTATTGTGTTGCAACTTTCAAATTTATGGAAATATATGGATTATTATGTCTAGGTATAGGTTGCATTCAGTTATCCCCATTACAAGTATTAAAAATCTATAATATACATAGCGTAAACTAGGTTTGTTTTTGCATTGCAATGAATAACAAAAGTTTGCAGCATAGTAATTTATATCTGTTATATACAGATTACTTTATCTAGTAATAATAATAAAATAATTTTCTTTTTTAAAATATCTCACATATTAGTATTAATGAAAATTGATGTACTTACAATTCTAAATATCATATGGCTTCTGCTACTTCGCTCATTTATGTTTGTTGTGCCTATTCTTTTATTTTTATTACCTTTATTCGTTAATGCTAAAATATTCCCTAAATGAATTACAGATACGATCTTACAATTTACGAATACTTGACCATCTTCGTGTACTTTCAAATCTGTTGAGTTTTTGTCTTGGTTTTTGTTTAAGAGACCATAAATTTTTTCATTATAAATCTCTAGGCATGATACTCTGAAATATTAATATTTTTGCAGGATGGAACAAGTGATCCTTTAATTTTGTGGAGTATTGTATTTACCTTAATGAAAACTCCCTTCCTGGAATATTGGTTATCGTGGAAAATATATGCTTGGCAGCAAGAAGTATTATGCCAGGTTTTTCCAAAGTACCCATCATATGGTATAAGTTTTACCAGAACTTGTCTATCCATAAGCGAACACTGTACTATTAAATTCATTTACAGCAGCATCGACAATAGGTTTTACAACATCGTTGTTGTTTGCGTCTGTATCAAAAATATGATCTGTAAATGTAATATCATGTAAACATAATTTGTGAATCTTATATCAAGGTCAAAGGATAAAAGATAAAAAGATAGCCGGTAAAAATTATAACTTTACGTGACAATGATACAAATTAACATTGAATGATACTTCTTTAGTTGAGTAATTATTTAAAATAGCAAACCCCACCTAATCTAAAATCTTAATGAAAATACACTTATCCGATGCGTTTTCACTCAAAATGAAAGAATCTGGCAAAAAAATACGGCGGTCGGCCTCGTGAACAGAGATATTAAGCGTTAAAGTTTGAGATTTTAGAGATTAAGATATCTGTCATTCCGACTCGCTACAGCGCTACGTATACGTAAGTTCTGTTCTTTTTTGAATAATTTTGAAATAGTGCAATAAGTTAGAGTGAGACAGAAACTAATTTCGTATAATATATTGACTTACCAAACTCGAATCTACCGTCAGATCGCTTTCTGAATTCAGGAATGGTAGCTATTACAGTATTGTTTTCTTCAGTGACCTATTATAAGGGCAAATTCTCCTCTTTTTCTCCCTTGATGAGAGGCCTGACTCGGATTACCACTTTTATGTTGTCCGTCATTGTGAACGTATTTTTCACTTTTAAAATATTTCGAAGAAGCAATTAAGTCTCGTTTTTATTGTATAATCAGAATATCGGAAAACTCACTCACGAGAATCACGAACATTCGTCGTGTCGCGCAACGAAAGTCGACGGAAGATAGAACGATGCTTGTGCCAAGTGTGTCCTCTAAAAGGAAAACATACTAATAACTAAACGCTCGTTGTGCCGTTCAAATTCAAATTACAATTCATCACGCATGCGTTGACCGTCAAGGCTGCGTTCCATTCCATCACGCATGATGCGCATGCTACATTATTTATCCGTGTTATTCACCGAATGTTAAACAAGGATAAATGCGTGAAACGAAACACAGCCTTAAACATAATACGAAGGCAATAGCGATAGCGAGAGACAGAAATGTTTGAAATCAATCATAGTTTCGTATATCCAAAAAATGTTATTATATTATATAAAACATGCAGAAATTATATTGGTAATAGGATACAATATTTATTGACAGAAACTATGTAGATTTCATTATATTTCAATTACTATAATGATTAATGCAAATAGGCTCATATACAGGGTGTCCCGAACTTTTTGTCAATCACTTTTGTGTAGATGGAGCGGACTAAATTGAGTCGAAGAGTCCTCTACCATTTTGCAATTTTCGTAGCAGTTAACAAGATATTAATTACTAAAAATTGCCAAATATTGGTCTTGAATAATTTTTTACTCAAATCAACTTTATAGGAAAGCTGCAAGAGACAAAAATCATTTATTTTCTTCTCATAAAGTTCTGAGAATTTTTTCGGAATTTTTTTTCAGAATTTATTAGTACCGTATTTTCTCGTGAGCAATTAAGATCACAGATAAATTCGGGACGTATCCTCGTGTAAATTGCCTTCGATTCCTGGATATTTACATTATTGCAGATAACTGATACAAATTTTCATGTTCAATCTTTTGATCTATCTTTTGCGAATCTTTGACTATGTAATAGTATTCATAGTTTGTTGATATTATATTTAATATCGTCTTAGACCATTATGCTTTACTAATTTAAATCTTAATTGCAACTCGTCTCGTAATCAAAATTTTTAGTCTGTAATTGGTATATTTAAAAATAAAAAGAGTTGCTTATTTTAAAAATCTTGTCGGATGGATATGGAATATTAAAGAAAAAAAGATGTAAAAATTATACGAGTGTTACTTTTATTACAATTTTGACTAAAAATATTATTAAAAGTAAATTATCTATTTACTTGTTCTATCTAATCTCGTTTTTGTATTAAAATAAATTAGGCAATTGTTACTTTTTCAGGGAACGATAACGTATTATTACTCTTGTGGATCAGTATAAATATAGTTACGATATAGTTTATATCTTTTTAACTTGGTAACGAGTTTAAAAAATAACTTTGCATTTTTCTGCTATATATAATATAATTGAAATTACCGACTCAAAGTAACTCAAATTGGACGTCGATAAAAAAGTACGCGGCAATGTCGATGCCCAATAAATACGTTTTCTTCTATACCGACTCAAAGTAATCGCCAGAGAGAAACCTGATGGCAAGGCCGGGATATGTATTCTCACATTTCTCTCTGGTATCGCTAATAAAGCAAAAATTGTATTGCATATTGATCATCCGAAATCTAGTTTGCCAAAAATAATTCTCTATTCGAGTATTTCAAACATTTTGAATATTTCGAGTGGCGCGAAGGGACGTAAACAAGACTGAAGGATCGTATGGCAAACGAGGTGTGCCATTTATACATTTATTGGTTACAACTCAACGATGATTGGCTGCGAGGATCATGAGGATATGATCATGGATCGTACGATTTCGGAGCGCAGCGAGGACGAACGGATAAGCGGCAAATAGTGGCAAATACGCACTATACGAGGTACGTAACACGTTGCGTATGTACGATTGTTCGGCAATGTGCGCGAAGCTGCCTGGAAGCTGCCTGGAACTCCTGGAAGCTGCCTGAAAGGTACTGGGGCGGGCCGCGGGCCGCGGGCGTATTGCAATATACCGTGAGATATACGCCTCGTCATGCACTGACGGTGGAAATAGTGGCGTGATGCGAAGGCATTCCGATCGATCGCGGTCGCAGTGGCAGTCAATAGCAGTCAGTGGCAGTGGTCGTGCTCGCACTTGGCAAGCTCACTCAGCTCACTGCATAGTTGCACAGCTTACACAGCGAGCAGTCGGTCATACGCGGCTTGAGCAGTGACTCGGTGAGTCGTATCAAGTCGTATGCCGTACGTCGGGCGACGTCAGACGGTCGGACTTCAGAGTCAGAGTCATATGTATGGACTATCTCGATAACGTGACACATACCGCCGGCCTATTAAGCGTCAGGCACCGCGTGAGTCCGACAATCAGTGGACCCTCCTCCTCGACACTCCTCGACACTTCTCGACTAATCGCTTGACGTACTTTGACCACCGTGAGACAATCCATTCTCTTTGTCGGCTATTCCGCTGCCGCTCTCGTTCGGTTCGATAATTGTCCACGTTCGGACCAGTTCTGGTCTGTTGAGATTTTGGGGCAAGGTGAGCTAAAACGCGGGAATCCAACTCAACGACGCTCAACGACGCCTGTAAAGGTAAATACTCTCAAGCTGTTTCCTTTTTCTATTTCTATATTTTCTACCTCTTCTCATTCTTGCCCCGAAATCTTAATACAAACTTTGTTTATATCAATCGAAAAGAGCGTAAAGAAACTATAAGTACAGCTGTTGCAAAACGAAGATTACTAAATATCCGAGTTTCTTTTCCTTTGGAATTTTTTTTTTTTTTTTCAAAAGGTATTCGATCAACGATTGAATATACATGCGTAGCTGTTCTTAATCGCTGTATACTTAATTATTTGCATTTCACTGCCAGTTAACTGTTTTGTCATGCTTTGAAATGAATAATCACTTTGCGTGTTTACACCTTACTGGCACTTTATTTTCAACGACTATCATCGAAAAGTGTTTATAATATGAAATATTTCGAAGACGGCAATTGATTCGTCATAATATAATGAGAGCTACTATACCTATTAAACATGATTATTTTGGTTGCAACTCACGTTTATGAATGTATAAATGGAAATTTGCCGAGTTCACCAAACAGGAAGACGTGCATTAAATTGCGTTTTTATGTAAAAATTAAAATAAACTTGTTGAAAATAACTCTTGCAAAGGCGCTTTAATTCTTCATTTATATAATAGTTGATCTATACAGGATGTTTTCAAATTCACGCCTGCGAAGCACAAGACGTGATACTTTATGCTAAAACAAATAACTTTTTCCTTTAACGAAATTGCGTCCGATAAATAATTTTTGCGCTTATTTGTTGACTTTTACTTGCTCTCTTGCAAAAACTACTTATCAGACGTAATATTGCTAAAGGAAAAAGTTATTTTTTGTGCTAAAACGAACAACTTTTTCCTGTAGTAAAATTACATTCGATAAATAATTTTTGCGTTTACTTGTACAACTTCACAACCTGCTCTCCTGCAAAAACTACTTATCAGACGCAATTTTGCAAAAGGAAAAAATTGTTTCTTTCAGCATTAAATATGATACTTCGCGGGCGCGAATTTGAAAACATCCTGTATAATTATATAATATATGTTTTTTCAGATATAAATACAAAAAAGGAGGAAATCTAAAGAAAGAGTAAGTTTTTTTTCAGGCTTTTAAATTATTCAAGAAAAAGACTCCTGCTAGAAGGTCATTCTAAATGTTTTTTCGGAGCACAACACGATTTCACAATATATGGTTACCTAGAGATTAAAAGTAATCAAGAAATTCATTCATGAATTTCATTGATATGAATCTGTTGGTAACCTTTAATCTTTAGATAATCATATATTATGAAAACAGGCCTATACTAATATATCAAAATAATAAAAAAAAAAGAGAAATTCTTTTGGCCGCGCAGAAACCGGTTTTTTTTTCATTCTCTTTAATGTTCGTGATTAATTTCATTCATACAGGACAGGTATATATGTCGGGTAGCTGCTAGATTGAAAAATCGTTGTCGTGATCGCTGCGGGCGACTTGGACCGACTCTTGGACCGCGTCGTGTAAGTCGTGTTGCTCTCGCGAAAGAGCATGGCCAAGATAAAAATATATCGCACAAACAGTATCTACAATGTGACGAACCAAGCATGCGCGTGATATATGATAAATTTCGTTTTCTCTCTATCTCCCTTTTAAACCGCATTCAAGAATTTGGCTCAATCACAATTTTCTGCGCTATCTACATATGTAAACTTCCGACTAAAGATGAACTCGACGAAAAGTCGTATCTGAATAGCCTATCTATATTCTATATCGTTTCCGTCAACTTTCAAAATATTTACAAAGTTTATTTGTGTACCTTGCATTTCTTACAATTTAATAACACACATTACTAAACTGTGAATGTTATTTTAGAGTTTCTACTTGTTTCAAAATTAATGATCAATTTCTTGCATTGATTTTCCCCATGCATTTTTCAAGACTTTACAGTAAACTACTAAATAGTTGCATCTATATATGTATTGCAAACTTGCTGTTAAGAATCAGCGTTCATTCCAGTTGACCGCAATAATTGAATGTATTATGAAATAACTTATTAAATTTATTAGTTGTAGTATGCTTAAACATCTCGTTGTCATATAATAATTCTAAATAAATTCATCACTTTAACATAGAAATGATAGGAATCTTTTATAAAGAAAATCTATCGTCTTTTTTCTCTTTCTCTTCGTAAAGCTCAACTTATTTTCAATTTTATTGACAAACTAATTGATTGTCTAATCAAGTATCATCTGAATCATCACTAATTTATTTCTCTCGGTATTCTTTTTCGTAATATAGTTAATGATCTATGAAAGTAAATTACTAATTAGTAGGTAGTAGTGTTGATAGTTTCTCAAGTAACCAACTTTGAAACATAATTATGTAATTTATTTAAATGATCCATTTAGGATAGGTTTCCTTCAATTAATGTATGTGTGTGTGTGTGTGCGCGTGTATGTGTGATTGCTTTTTTCTAAAAAGTACTAAAATATAAATTTTCAACGTATCTATTACTTTTTATCAAATTTGCACGCATCGAATGAGTAACCGTGACCAATAGCAGCGCAGTACAGATGACTAACTCGCTTACCGCGTAATATTTAATAATGATATTATGGCGCACCCTTAGACGTACTTTGCGCCATAAATGTTTATGAGGCATTTCGGGCACCTTTAATATCGTTATTTTAATTTTTTTTTTTAATATGCTGGTATATTCTACAGATAAAAATATGAGACACGTGTTTCATGAATAAATATGATTTGTTTCGCAAAACACGTCTCATATTTTCATCTGTAGAATCGTCAGCAAATTTAAAAAAAGATTAAAATGATGATATTTCAAAGGTGCCCGGTTTGACGTGAATGCCTCTTATACGTTTTCTAAATTATGAATGCATCATTCGATCTCTTTCAACATTAGTTCTAAGAATCAGGAAGGAGTAAAGAGTTAATTAAACCGAGATTAAAGTCAATCTATGTTAGTAGAAATGGACATAAAGTAAATAGATGATAGAACGCACCTCAATATACATATATATAAGCGCGCATATTAACGTTCCCCTTGCTATACTTTGTATATTTAATTTTAGAAATTAACTTTCTTGACAAATATAGAGGCGCACAATTGTAACATATATGTGATTTATTATGCCCAATATTTTTAATCCTCTATCAGCAATGAGAATTTTTACCCTTCGTTCTGGGTCTTCGAACTGTAATGATTTTTGTACCATTTTGGATCGTATAAGAACCTTAAAAAATTCTTATATATGTGAAAGCTTCAACAAGTTGTTATTATCATGGAAGAATTGGATCGTATTTTACTTATTTTTTACAGATTTATATTTATCAAAATTCATGATAAAAGAATTGACTGTGCCTTTAAAGTTTAACATTGCTGGCAAAAAGTTAAATTTTTAGTCGACGAGTCGATACTATATTCCTGCGTTACATACTACGATTTCCATTGTACTAATTTGCAGTATCAAATTAAAGCACAAACATTTTATTTACAGGCCAAAGAAATGTTATCGAAATGGAGTTGGATTGTTTTTAATCTTATTGTTTATGTAACCACTGCCCCACACGAAGAAACTCTCGTGGAGGATAAAGCTAAAGCTTTCTTCGAATTAATCGAATTAGATTATGAAGATGTATGTTACAACATTGCCAATGTTCAGTGGTCATTTATCTTGTCACCTTCCAATAAAACACTGTCAATATGGGTAAGTATATTACTATTTAAATTATTGCTTAATAATAATGATTTGTTTTTCTATAAATAATAAATTAAATAATATAAGTATCTATCTTGTTATATTTTAGGAGATACAGCAATATAATTATACAGAATTTACGAAAACGCAAAAAAATGAAATAATCGATCAAATAAAAAATACAAGAGAACAACTAAAATCATCTCTTCAATATAAATATGGCATGATTGAAAAACCTGGTGACACATTACTAAAAAACGAAGATTGGAGGAAGGTAAGAGGCGCTTTTCAATTTTATAATTGTTTAATATTTTATATTATTTTATAACTTACAGTTTATTCATTTCGTCGGCATCGTGGAATTGCAACGATCAATTATCAGTTATATTAATAAATCGCAAAACTATTCACGAGAAGGTATAGTTTTATTGTTTTAATCACATAAAACGTATCACATAAAAAAATAAGAATTATTTCTCATTAACGAATGTCCCATATTATGATAGAGATTTAGTATAGTAATTGTAAACCAAAATTGTATAATACAACTATTGTAATTATATAACTTTAGGTATGGAATATTTACTCTCTCATAGTAGAAAATTAGAAGATAAACAAACTGCTTGGAATGCTTGGTATCGCCAATTTATGCCATTAGTGGCAAATTATTCAAACAATTTGCTACTCGTTGCTGAAGCTGCAAAACAAAACGGTTAGTGTAAATACGAAGATTACATAGATAATTTATACGTAAAATACAAATTATCAGTGTGCGTATTAAACATTTTGAATGAGAATAATATTCAGATATATTTAATTGTAGGTATTAAAAATGTTGAGGAATATTGGGAAATGCTGTCAGGATACTCTGACGGATACGACAAAATAAATAGTGAGTGGAGTCGGATTAATAATCTTCACAAGAAGATTGTAAAATATGTCGGTACAAACTTGGCTCGAAAGTATAATGTTACTATGAATGATACACTTCCGGCTTATTTACTCGGTAAGCTAACAATAGTGTACGTAAAAATAGTAAACAATTGATAAGTTGGTTAATTTTTATAATTTTTATTTTTTATTCTACTGTATCACTTGAATTTGTACGATTCCATTCGAAAGATAGCTTACAAGGATACGATTGGGCAGATGTATCATCAGATGCGTTACCCTACTCAGAGTTAATCTATGATCTCAAAAAAAATCTCTGGAAAAAGGTAGGGATTGCTGTTTCATGTTTATATTTTTAACTTAACAGATTATAATCAGATTTTTGTAGTAACACTTGAAATTTTTTGTTAAATTATATAGAAATATGTAGGAAAATCTCTGTACAAGACTGCATCCAGTTTGGGTTCATTACTATTGAAACAAGTCCCGCAAGCAGAATTTTGGGATAAAAGTGAATTTAATCAACAGTGTCCATCTAGATTGTTAAACTTTTGTCGAGATGGTACAATGAGGCATGTACATCGAAATATACAATTTTATACATTTCCCAGATGATATGCATATCTAAAAGATATCTTTATGATGTCTTTTAAAGTTTGCTTAGTATTATGTATTATTATGTATTAATAGCATTACACAATTTAATAGTATTTTGCTAAATTGAAATATTATTTTAGAGTTTCTACTTGTTCTAAAGCCACAATAAGCAATTTCTTGGTAGCACATGAAGATGTTGGTAAAGTACTATTTAATCAAATGACTGTAGAAAACACTCCAGTTCTCGATACAGTGAACAGATATTCTGGTAAGAAAATATTAATTCATTAAACACAAATATTAATTTATTCAATGTGTCAATGGTCATAAAAATGTTAAAATAGCATTCGACATTAAAGATATCTGGTCTTATAGGATTAGAAGAAGGTATATCAACCCTATTTGGAATACTATCGGCAAGTCCTGCATGGCTCAATCATACTCATTTAATGAATAATACTAAGGATGATCAGCAACGAATGATTGTATCTTTAATGATAACTGCCTTGAATATATTTCCACGATTAGCATATTATTACTCCGCCGATTTATGGAGATTAAACGCAATTCGAAAAAATATTACAAATCCAGCAGACTTGATAGCATCTTGGTGGAATTACAGGTAGGTATTGTAGAAAAATAAAGAGAACTCTAAGATGATTTAAAAATATACATGGACGATCGAAATAATTATAACAATAGTAGAGCTGCTTAGTGACTTAGCACATAATGCTAGATTTGTAAATGAGGGATCTCAAGTTCAAATTTCATTAGACTCTGTTAATTTTTTCGCCGGCTCTCCGACAGTACATTATAACACTTATTAGAAATCGATATAATTTACACAACTATAATATCTAAAGTTTTAATTTTCTATGTTAGGCAAGAGTATGAAGGTATCTCTTTTATTGATATGGATTACCCTACCTTCTTAGACGATAGTCATATTGTTAGAAATAAACCATATCTTTCGTAAGTACTAATCAGTTTTTATAGATGTACATACATAATTATATTATCTATCACAGTAATAAAATAATGAAAAATATTTTATTAATGCAGCAAAATTCTTGGTATAATGTTATCTTTTCAAATATATGAATATAATATGGATTCGACAGAAATTAGATATAATTTTGATGGAAAATTAATGAATAACAATATAATGTAAGTTGATATAAAAAGTATACGTATATACATTCTTAATGCATTTAATGAATAAATTTGTCTCGATAAACTTCCAATTTTATTAACTTTTTTATGTCTGTATATAGAAAAATGATTCAACATAGTGGAGCCTACGAGTGGCAAGATGTCCTAAATAAATTCGTTGATATAGACGATATATCTGCGGATGCACTTATTCAGTATTTCACACCGCTAGAAGAATTTATTGAAGAAAACGAGGAAAACTTCGAATACAAATCTGGAGCAACAGCGGAGAAAGAACTTGAAGAATTGGAGAAACATACCTTGCGAGAGATCAACACTCCTACTACACCGCCTCCGAGTTCTACTACCACACATAGGATAATAACAAAAACATCATACAAGATAACAAGTAACACGAAAAATATGCAATCAAAAGTAGAAAAATCTTTAGAATCTAAATCGTCCATATACATGGAAGATAAGCCGAAAAATTCTGGGTCCGACTTAACAACTCAAGTCTCTTTTAACGAATCCTCGTCATCGATGCCCGATATTTCGAACGACACAGAAAATAGCACACCAAAGATTAGTACTAGTAAAGCGGTATGGGCAATAACCGCAGTTCTCATTGCGATAATAGTCATCTGTATCATTGCGATTTTCGGAAGACGAAGATGTCGTAAAACGCCAAAAAATAGACGGTACGTTTAGCAGTATACATTTTTGTTAATAAACATATTTATTTTTCGCATTTAGATATTAAGAGAATTTGATCATGTAACTTATTATCACAACAATTCCTCTGGAAGTTATTTTCTAATCGTTCTTTAGTATTCAAATTCGACATCATGCATTCCTTGATAATGTTCCTTGTATTTTTTTTTAACATCACTAACAATCAACCAGCTCAATCACATTTGCCTTGTACCTCTACCTCCTCTATCTCATTCAGGAATGAGCTTTTAGCTATTCCTTTAATGTTATAAAAGTTTTAACATTAGATATATTTCTCGATGGATTTATCAGTTATCTTATTCTAGAGTAATTATACAATAACAATTTGTATGAATAGTATTGGGCACAAAAAATCCTAAAAAATGTGATTGCAAATTTTGCATATATCATATAATAACTATCATATAATAACTTTAATATGTACACAAAATATGATTGTGTATACACATATTGTATACATATACATATGTATATATATATATATGTGTGTGTATGTTTACTGATTTGTAATGCCAAATGACCTCAATGACTGGTTTATTGCTCCCGTCATGTAGCACAGTTAAGAGAATTATGTATGTTGTATATAATCAACACGTACAAAGAGACATTTAAAAAAAGAGTTAGATAATTAAGGCTATAAAGCTTATACGTAATGATAATCATTATGTAAAGTTTAATATTTCAGCGTACACTTAGCATAAGTAGACTATTTTTCTATAAATATTTAATATTGTCTTGTCAAGTATTGTGCTTGTGCATCGTTACATGTCATCGTGAAAAATTTCTATTTTTTTATAAAGGCATCTTGTACACGTTCGTTCAATAAAATAATAAGATATTTCATAGTTAAAAAATGATTGATAATGCGATTTTGTTAAAAAAATCGCATGATTTTGCTTAGAATTTCTTAAAATTGTAGACTTTCGTACTATTGTAACTATAAAATTAGGAGTACAGCGTGAAACACTGTATATGTTAATTAAATAAATATTTCATTAGCAAAATAAAATGATAATTGTATCTTTTTTAACAACCAGAAATTATATGAATCTTCTCTCATTTTTCTTAATATACAATTATACATTTTTCAAAAATCAATAACAATTTTAACAAACCAACATGATTGATCTGATTCCGCTCAATCAAAAGTTGAACAAGCTATTCGGTCAAGTTGGTCGTCAGTATCTTAATGTTATCGCAAATCGTTTCAGCTAAGAGAGATAAGAGAGTGATCTATATATATATTGATTTGGATAAAATGGTTTCATGCATTTGATACGGTTGATATATAACTGAATCGGAGCAAATAATCTATAATGATATCGGATCAAGGAGAAAAGATGTCGATAAACAAATAATTATTTTACGCTGAACATGAATTTATTTATCCCATGGCACGTTAATTTCTCTCTATTCAATCTAAGTTTTTTATTATTAATTTCAATGATGCGATAAAATAAATAATCAAATAATTAAACATATTCGCAATGCACGAGTACTATCGCCGGATGCAAGCGCAAGAAAATCCGACTTATTAATTCTCAATCGTCTTCATGCACGAAGGAAAAGAACCTCGAGATGGAAAGAGGGATCATCCCCTTTTCGCAGAGACATGCGCGTTCGCAATCGCACGAGGGTTGTCGCGGCCAGGGAGGGGTTCTAGCTTCGATTCCAGTGACTCAGAATATACATTGACGAAAGTGTGTCTCCGGTCTCGTCCCAAGATTCGATAATCGGCCAATAAGGTGCAACGTTGTCGTACGAATGACATTAAACATCGTTTAATGTAAGAGCCGACGAAGAGAGTCCTCGCCGCGATGTCTTAATGTACGCGTCGGTTGTGCGCGAGTGGCACGGCCACCAGCTGCTCTCTTCGTCATGAACGTGAGTACTTATGTTAGTTGCTTCTAATATCGACTGGTTTCGCGAGCGAGGAGAGGCTACGAGGAGAGCGTATCTACGTGGGCGTTTCTGCTGTTCTCTTTCGCGTCTTTTTTGCGCGAGATCGCCGTTTCCGCCGGTGAAAATTTCTGTTTTCGCACGTGGAATTATCCTCAGCTCTCTCTGTCTCTGGCCGTCAAGAGAGTCATCGAGATGTACGAGCGTGATACGTCATTGACCTCGAAAGTCCTCTGTAAAATCGATGAGGTGATACCCTTTAAACCGGTGCGCGGCGGTGGGCGAATCTTTCATGTGGTCCCTCGTATACCTTTAAGAAACTGCGACGCATCCAGCAAAAACTTTTGCGATTTATTATTCATACAATAATTTCGTTACTATTAGTAATCCAGCTTCGACTGCTTTGTTCCATTAAAATAATGTAACGATTTCTTTGTAGACGATTCTAAAACGTTCATTCGCATTTAATTCGGATTTAAATTTAATGTAATATTATGATATATCGCATAAATTATTATTTTACCACTTCTGCCAATTTTCAAACGTTCTTTCTTTTTTTTTAAATTTTTGTAATTACAAAATTATGTTTTATATGTTTTTAAATTTCTGCTCCAAATTATAACAAGTTCTCTTATATTTCGTCGAATGTCTCCGTCATCTCATAGAAAGATATGCTTTTCCTAAATGTCACTTTCTCTAAAAAATAAATCGATTTGATAAAACTCAATTTTTGCTTTTGAAGATTTCAATCTCAATCAATTCGTATTCGCCGGATTTTCTTATGCAATGTTACAAGAAACAGATAATAATGTCCATTGTGTTCAATTAGTCCAGAGCATTTCAAAACCGAGATCCAATATTTAAAAGCTGATCCAAAAATATATGTCCCGCGGAGTGTTTCAATTAATAAATATGCATCGAGAGAGAAATAAAATCGCGTTTCATCGTCACTTCCAAGCAACGGCCAGCTATCGACCATCTGCGGCAAAGGCTTCGACGTAGTAAAAGCCACACTTTTAACAACTAAATTATTTTACAATATAAAAAGCATTCATATCGATTTCTTTAGATTCTGAGAAGAGTGAGATTAAATTTGATCAGTGCTGTTGGCGGAGATTTGTCGATTGTGATTTGTGAATACATGCGCGTTGTGTTTCGGACCTTTTAAATATCTGTAAGAGGGAAAAGCATAATTTACCGTGTTAATAAAACCACGTGTTACAGATAGGAGCAGTTTGCGATATTGCGCGTAATGTCGTAATTTTATTAAAATTTTTACGTGATCGGGCTGCTGCACTCAAGTAAGGCGAACGAGAGATGCACGTCCTTATCTTGTCGTTAGCACCTTCAATCACTGCGTTCTATTGTTCTTTACTTGCAGCGTCATCATTAACGTCATTCATGCGGTTAACGTACCGGATGGAATTATGGCAGCTTGTGACGTAAAATACTTTGTACACCGATTACCGTTGAACCAATAAGTTATCTAAACACGATCATCGTTTCCAACAACCTACGGTTTGAATCCTCTCAATCAGGCTTTTTGCAAACAGGTTTGCGCTTCTTTTCACAACGTACTTATATTCACTAAGTTGATGTTTTTGTCAGTTTATTCGATGAACTAATCAATAGCGAATAAACTAACCAAAACTGAATGATTAAAGTGTGGATAAACCGTTATCTCAATTAATCTAAAATTCAAATAATTTTATAATGTATATATATTTAAAGTAAATTAAAGTTTACTTGCAGCGAACGTGAGATAAATATAAGTGACATTTTCAGGCGTTATTATCGTCAGCTGTGTGACGGAAATCGGATTGGTAAGTCAGGCACTCTTATTTATCAGCAAATGTCAATGGATTTCTCGCGTGACGATAAAAAAAAAGAATCTACAAATAAGTATTAAGTGCCTATCAGAGCCGACACAGAATAGAATGTGTAAAAAAAAATTTTTATATCTGACACAGATATTATTCTAATTTAATTTTTAATCTTACTGTTTTATGTCATTGACATTACAAACTTGACTATTAAGACATATTTTTAAATAATAACAAAAAATTTTATTAAGACATATTTTTAAATAATAACAAAAAAAAAATTTTTCTCTGTTTTTTTTTCTTCTTTCTCCTTTTTCTTTTTTCGTTTTTCTCTTTTCTTTTTCCCTATGTTTTTTACTTTTTTATTACTTATTAATTAGTATTTTTATTTATCTTATAATACCTTTTAATATCGTCCTCGTGATAGTTTTTAATTATTATACTTGTTACGAGGTTTCGTCTTACTTTTGATCAGATTTGAAGCGTTCAAATTTACCTTCGTACATATAAGCACAACGTTGTCATTGGTTGACGTGTGTTTTGGAGAGATATTGTTTTTCTGTTTGACTGAAATAGGTCTCATTACCAACCGACTCTCCGAACGGTTGAGTTTGTCTCGAAAGATTTTCCTCACGTAAGCAGTTTATTCTCACATAATTTATTAGAATTTTTATTTTTATTTCATTATCAATTTGTCTCTGTATTTGGTGATTAATTTATTGGTGCAGTGTTCCGTCAATCAGTGGCGGTTCTTTTTGAGACACACGTCACCCTGATTCACTTGGAAGAAGATAGGAAATAATTTATTAACCTGCGACATGTAAGTCCAATTAATGTTCGAATCTGCGTGCCTTTTTCTTAAAACCTCTGATCGTAACTTTGTTTTTGTTTGTTTCCATTTTACCTATAGAAATTCTACCAAATTTTTGTCACTGGACGAAGTCGGTGCAAATTTGTAATGTATACAATATTTCAATTTTCAATGTAATTCATTTTTGATCGGCACTGAAGAGGACCCAAAGCAAGGGCCGAAACGTTTGCCTTAACAACTAGCATAACTTTATATATTTTTATTGTTAATCAATAAAGTGATAAGAAAAAAATTTTTTTTACACATTCTATTCTGTGTCGGCTCTGATAGGCACTTAATACTTATTTGTTAGATCATTTCTGGAGAGCCTTATCAATTAATATTTATTATTTAAAAAAAAAGAAGCTGTTGATGCGCCAAATCATCGATTTTGCAAATTATCGATATTATACATGCATACACTGAGAAAAAAAAAAGTTGTTAACTTGACTAAATGCGTTTAGTTCGTAATGATTATTTAGTTCAAATATTTATATATTTAGATTAACAAAATCTTGTAATTTAAAACATATTATTTGTTTGAATTAACAAATATTTAATTGAATCAACAAATATTTTCTTGACAGTCCGTGACCGCTACATTTAGTTGAATCAACTAATATTTTCTTGAAACAGCAACTTTTTTTTCTCAGTTACATACATATATTATATTATATTAAATAATTTAATTATAACCGCGCTTACACGGTGATTTTTTTAACCGGATTTGAATGAAGCACGCATTTCTACTAAAAAGAGGTTTTAAATTTGCTAAAAAGTTGTAAATATTGTAACGTAAATCCATAAAATCTGTGAAAAGTATCTGTAAAAAGATTCAAATTTTCCTATGTATCGCCTTTATATTTAGCAACGTTAATGCTGTATGTACGTCTTCAAAATTGCGATACTGTCGATACTTAGACACTGACGGAACACGGATCGAGTAGAACGAAAATTTTAATCGCTTCCTCGATACCGAAGACGAATGAGCTGCTTTTGAATGTAAATCGCGTGAAATTATATGCTTTTCCTTCCCGTAGAAACCCGGCCGGGGTACACGTTGAACGCGATGTCGCGTGCAACAGTCGTTCGTATAAGATTGAGAATATGATAGATTGGAGATTAAAAGTCGCGTAGTTTCGCTAAAAACATCGCGGCAGTACCGATAATTTTTTATGACAATTTTTGATGAAGTGCATAAGCCTAAGCTCTCTCTCTCTCTCTCTTTCTCTCTCTAGTCGTCTCTCGCGCTACAAAGTATAAGCTACGACGATTTCGATTCCCGTGATATGACTCTTGAATAGTCTTCGTTGCAGTTTCTGATTGTACATTTACGTGCTTGGCGCATGATGGAATTTTTCGAGCAGATGTTAATCGCAATCGGCGCAATTCGTACGACGCGACGTGGCAGAAAGTCGCAAATGATGACGATGATCGTCGCGCTTGCACGAGGCCGAGCCCTCGGAGAGCCCTCGGCAGCTAGGATCGTTCTCTCTGCAATACTCTGCATCTCGGCTCTTTCTTCCTTTTCTCTCCGTTTCTCGTTCTCGCTTTCGCTCACTCTGCCCCGCCGTAGGATTCGTAGGAACGATACGAGCATACGAGTAAACGAGAGGCGGTGCGAGCATTTATTAATAGAGATTAGAGTCCGGCGTCGTGTGGTGCCGTGTGCAAACACTGCAAACGCCCTCCCGCAACTCGCGAGACGGCGGGACCCGCCGACTCGCTAGAGAGCAGTCTGACTCGAATCAGGTCTCTGGACCCATCGCGGATAAAATCATCCTGGCCGATCGCGATCGCGCGGCAATCGCGGCAATCTCGGCAATCTCGGCGTCGCGGTGAAAAAGTGATCGATCGCTCGCTCGGATCGCCGACGAAGGAGAGTGCGATTTCGTAATTCTGAATTCTGATTTCACCGGCGCGCGCCGCGCATCGATTCGAATCGTTCGAGACTTTTTCAAATTGCGCTTAATTACGTCGATCGACTGCAGGATATGAGCAAGTAGGGTGTTGAAACAATCGAAAGAGAGCGAATCTCTTTGTGCGCGGCGCGCGAATGACGTTTCGCGGCGAGCGATCGGGCGTGTGCGTGTGGTGCGTTGTTCATTTTATCTCGTTTCTTATTTGGTACGATGGCTACTATTCTTTCACGAAATGCCTAAAGAAGGCTTAAAGCAGTTGGAAAACGTTTCCAAAATAAATTAGGCAGTTTCTTTTAGAGGATCGTATCGTGTTGTTTGCGATCGAGCGGATCTTTATATAATATGTGTCAGAAATTTCCAATTGCTGAAGCAAATGTACGGTTGAACGTATCAAAACTCATCGCTAGGTCGTTTGCAACTACTGATCGATTAGTATAACTGGAACTTCCCGTTCGAGCCTGAGTGCATATGTGTGTAATCTCGCTCAATCTTGATAACGGTTAGATTTGAAATTGCCAACTGCGAAACGGAATTTTGTACAATGTTCCAGACCTAACGTATGTACCTTTTACACGCGGTTTTTTTCATATTACATTGAAATTAAAGAAAAAATTAAATAAATCTTTGTCATCATTTTTCAAATGGGGTAATCGGAGAGCATTGACGTTATGTCGACAATCGTGCAATATAGAAATATCATCTAAACGTTCAACCATTAACGGTTTCATAATTTACGATTTATACATACATATATATTCATAGATTTTGTAATAAACGGATCGCAACGATTAGGATACTATAGCGTGTTCCAGATGATGGAATTATTTCGATGTGCGTCTCTTTTCGCGTTCAATGTCGAGGATGTCGATCATCTATCTCGGGTTCCGATGTGACTGTTCGTTCGGATCAGATTTGACGAAGGAACTGAAGGAAGAGAGGCTTAAAGAAACGACAGAGTGTGTCTAGAATTAAAAATAAGAAGGAAGACTCACTTTGCGTGCTCATCGCTGTCATATAGACCAGAGTATCATTGTGCAACGATTATCGCTCGCGTTATCGGGATATCATATGACATATATATATCGTAACATTTGGACGATTCACAAGGAGGATTAGTGACTCACAATAGTCGGAATGAAAATTGCGCGCACGGACGGAAACGCTATATTATGATCTAGCGGACGTATACGGGCGGGAGGGCGAATTTGACGTACTCGTCCATCGTCGACGAATGATGTTAGTGTTGCTGCTGTGCATCGTCATGAAGATAGCAGAGATCTCCGTGGGCCGGACGAGTCCCATGGTGCGGCCACC
>NW_017296149.1:6002-25563 GCF_001594075.2 Trachymyrmex cornetzi | reverse complement strand
GGCGCCCCCCGCCGCCACCCACTTGCGACAGTTGCGACAGGCGGTGTAGGCGATGCAGGCGATGCAGGCGATCCTCGCCCAAGCGTAGGCATCATCGGCAATCCTATGCCGATAATAGGTGCATCTCGCGGAAACGTAAGGACACGCATTCTACCGCCGCCGCGCCGCACCGCGTCAAATATTCTACCCGCTGCAATACCAAATACACCCGTGTCAATTGTAATTTTCCGATTACGACCTTGCGTTGGCACAACGCGAAAAAATCTCCATTTCTGATTTTTCCTAATGTAGACTACAACTTTAATCTCGGTTTCATTTACTCGCTTTATCCTTTTTTAATTCTTAAAACTAAAAAGAGATAAAAAATCAGTGTTGAACCGAGATTAGTTAATCTACATAATTGACAGAAATGAACATATTTTATTATATTTTAATATATACGCACATCTTCTCAATAATTGTAATAAAAACCTCTATGAATGAAGTGCATATTCGAATCATTTATTACATAAATGCTGTAGATATAACGTACAATAAGTACTCGTAAAAAATTAAAAAATATGCTAGTAAAAAAATTAAATACAGAAAACACGATTAAATCAAATAGATCTAATATATTTTTTCGTCTAATTATTTAGTCGCAATTAACTCGAAATAAATGTACGTATCTGGCTTAACTTGGAGGGAGTTGGAAAAAGAAAAGGCAATTTTGTTATAGCAAGTGGGATTGAAAATTAAGAGCATACCGAATTCCATTCGCGCGATCATATGATCAACTTTTTTGCTTCTCCTTGCGAAAGTTGGGACGGAGGGATAAAGTTAAACGATAGCTGTATAAACCTGTTCTCGTTACTTTCTCGTATAAATTCAGAATTTCGATTCACATGTGCTGGAATATCGAGTGTTGGGGGAATCAATATTCGGATAATTGACGTTCCATTATCAAGTGCAGAGAACGCGGGAAGGTGCAGCTAAAATGGTCCAGTATGAGTGTACTGCCAGTACGGACTTGCAATTCTTGCAAAAGTACAGTCGGAGAGTACAGGTAGTCACGTCACGGGACACGGCCGTCACAACGTCACGACTCACAGGGAGTTGCAGGGAGTACGAGCAAGTACGACCTGTGGACCACTGTAGACGTGACCGTAATCGTAAATGATTATTAAATACGACGAGCTGCTTCGAGATCCTGCGATTGCCTGTGATTACGTGCAACGTGCAACGTGCACCGCGTGTGCGCGGGATTGTCGTTCGTTCGTTCCAAGTGTTAGAAGGAGGGAGTCCGAGGGAGAAAGAGGGACTAGGGTTACGAAACTGCGATGCACGAGCTGTATTTTTCCGCGACTTTTATGACGCGAGTCGATGAATCGTCCAAGTCCTACTACGGACGTGAACCGCGAACGCCTCGGCAAGTCTGTGTCGTATTGTCATTGTTGTCAATAGTGCCAATGTTGTTGAAAGCTGCGACATAAGCTACCTTCGTAAGTCGTTCCGTAAACGCGCCCCTCTCGAATTTTGCTTCAATTCTAATATTTTTGTAACATTAATTCACTTCTTCACAGCATTAATTCGATTACTTTACGTAGAAAGCGAAATTTTATTACGCACATACTCTGAGTATCTTTTGTTATGACACTCGATTATGTAAATATTATAAATACATATATTTTTCTTGCTATATAATGACCCAGTTTCCTTTATCAGTCGCAGGAGAAGGCATAGCAGTGATGGAAGAGCCACAAACTCCAGGATCCGATTGCAATTCTAACCCAGCGACAGATTCCATCCAGCAGGATCTGGTTGGGTCCGAGTTTGTTCAAGACAATGTTGAATATCAATGGTTTATCGATTATGGGTAAGCAATTTAACACTTGTGCCTATTTTGATAATATTACTTATTGTTTTCTGACTTGTATACCTAATTTGTAGATATAGAGATGGAGGACTACATATCCATCCCAGTGTTCTTTCATCGCTTTCCGCATCCTATACTCCCAAGGATCTGGGTTATTATGACGACCTTGCTCGGAATTTGGACGCTAATCTGGCGGAAATTGACATGGAAAGCTTTCGTACGGCGGACATTCATACCCTCCTTACGGCTCTACCTGTCATGTGCACGGAACCAGTTCAACATTCCGAAGTAAATACATAAATTAAATTAACCTCTATTATTGAAAATTCATTATCTAAGTAAACGAACTGTAAACTGGCAGATGCTAAATGTGAGAATACGTATCATGGAAATTGTAAAATGATCAGTTTCATGATGCCACAAATCTTTATGAATTTGTGGCAGTTTACATGAAGCTTTATATCAAGATAGGAATCCGGTTTTGCGCATTGTCGCATTGTTTTTTTTTAGTCAAAAATTTTTTATATAATATTCTAAGTCTGGTATATGTTCCATTACCACCACAGTTTAACTATCAAAGGGAACAGTATGCCAGTATATCTGGATCTGTCATGGAAAAGCTTGACATCGGTTCCTCCATCAGCCCTCATACCAGTAGCCAGGTATGACAATGGCTGCACGAACCCAATTGCTACAAACATTGTTACCCATACATTTGATATTCAACCAATTTTACTAACAATTTTACGTTTAATTTGCATTTTTTGCATGTATACAAACGTAAAAAATATTATAATATTAAATTTAATTAATATTAATGAAATGAAATTCTAATAATCCCTAATAGTAACAAAACTTTAATTAATACTTAAAAATACAATACATAATCCTGTATTTAATGTTAATTGACATCTTGACTAGTACTGTATAGGTGTATTATAATATTAAAAAAAAACAAGTTTTAACTTTATAATCCCATTAATTTATGTATCAATCATATATTGCTATTTACAGGGAGAAGATTCCGCATGTTCCACCGCCGACACAATATCTATATGCAAGTCGTCGTTGCTATTTTCTCCAGTAAAAGAAACCCCAATGTTACCACCGGGTGGTAGTTATAGCGTAGATTCTCTGGACTGTGAAGATATGTTACTCACCTGTCAAACGAATAATAAAAACAATTATACCATTGCTTTTGAGGGCAGCATGACTATGTATTCGGATGGCTCTCAAGATTTTGAAAATCATGGTAATGTATATGCTGCATAGCATATGACAGTTTAATACAAATTAGTTTTAAATGTTTGTTTATTGAAAATAATTTACCTTTTAAAATTTTTCTACTACACTCCTTTTTCTTCGTTTCTTTAAAATTGATCAATTCGTTATTATTTTCAGATAAACACAAAACGTATGAATCACCAGATGTATTTTATGATAAACCAAAAGATATGAAAACTATGCTGGATTTATCAATGGCATGTTCAGATTCAAAGATATATACGACATGGAGTAATTTGAAACATTCCTCTATGAATAAAGTAATAACTCGTCATCCTTCCGGTAACAATAACACGATACCAGATATCTCACAAAGTGCTGCTAATCTAACGCTCGGTAGGATGAATAAACGGAGCCAAAGCTTACCGGATTTGTCTCGCGTTCGTGAATTCCAGCATATTAATATACCTCTTAATTTTAGTGTAAGTGTAGATATAAGTAAATTTACTTACGTGACTTGTAATAATCGTATTTAGTGATGTTATAATGCAAATTTTATTTTTACAGGTTGATTCCGCTGAATCAAGCAATCATATGCAGCGATTGCATAGTTCTGGATCTGCAATGAGTCGTTCGACAAATGCGGAAAGTTCGGACAATGGGGAAAATGTTGGTACAAAAAAGTTGCAAAATTTGAGTCTCGTCAGACTGTTTATGAAGCAAAAGAGCATGAGCGTGGAGGGAATGAGTCTTACTTTGGATCAATCGGATTCCGTTAGTGACAACAGTGGCTGGCCTACTAGTAATAGTGGCAGCGATAGCGCGACCAACACAAACACTCAGATTCAACGGCAAAATGGTCAAGATAATATCTGTGACCGTCGTGTGCCCGAAAACGATTTCTCTATAAACTGGATTAGGCGCGATGTGACTAATAATCGTGATGTGGAAAATCAGAGAGATAGCTTGAACGTTTTAAAGTGTGCGATACGAAACAAAGACGATAAAGTCGAAATGGCATCATCTGCATCGGTGGAAGAACTTTCGGAGAGTACATCCAAGTCTGGCGGTATGAGTGATCAACGAAGCTTCGATGTCAACAGTCCCTTTGAACAGAAAAACGGTTGGGCTGGTTTAATGGAAAAGAAATATCCGATCTGTCGAACAACAGGTATACAAGCCAATGCGGAAATGGAAGACAATGCAGTTCAAACTTCCTTAATTTTTGCTGCGCTGAGGGAGAAACATGGTTTCCCTCTCTTACAAGAAACAACAGTTAACAAAAAGCCTGTATATGTTGTATATCCGAATTATACATTGCCCGACTTGTCGTTTCTTAAAATTAAAGATACGAAAATTGATAACATTGCGTTGAAACCACATACATTTGACAGAAACAAGATGGAATGGAAACGTACCGTTCGTTCAGGTAGACCATTTTCGTGTAATGATATCGATGCTCTACGACAACGCGGATTCGCGCATATAAAGGATTGGGAGTCGCTTACGTTCCTTTTACCATATGAATACAAAAAGATTTTACATGATGTACCAGAAGTATCGAGATACATTAATATCAATGAGGAAGTTAAACGACCCCTATTCTGTTTGTCTCCTCCAATGCGTCATAAGACACGACCGATCAGCGAAATTATACCGAATACTACTTCATCAACGAGCAGTACCGCGACGCAACCATCTTCCGGGTACAGAGGCTCGTCGACGATTTTAACTGATTCCTCGACAAATCAGCAGCCATTATCGAATAATACGATCAATCCGTTGTATTTATATCGATATGACAGTATGAGTTCGGAGGCCAGTTTGAATAACGACAAGAAAATGCATAGGCTCAATCAAACGAGGCAGACTTGTCCGTCTCTTCCAAAGCGATCCGTATCGTTACCGCAAGGCGAGGGTGAATCTGATAATGGCAGAGTACCGCCGCGACCACCATTGCCGAGAAGTATTTTACGAAAGAATAAGGTACTTGCGAGTAAACGATACAGCATGTTCGAAATGGGAGATGTGGGCGAACAATCGGAAGAATCTGTGGACATAAACAAGAGAATGTCTTTGCAAGAGCCATACTACATGAATAATGATTTGCAGTTGTTATGTCGCGAAAGAACGATCGATTCAGAAAAGGATGTTGACGAGACAGAAGCGGAGAGATATCTTAAAGGTAAGGATGAATTATTTGACATTTGTTTTCAGATTATTTTTAATTGTCAACCTATATTCACTCAACACACTTAACAATATAATTATCACAGAAAAATTAAACGACATTACAAATAACGCGAACGTGGAGTCGGAAACTTCTCAGAATAGCGACGATGACCTCAAGCAGTTGGAAGAATATTTGAAACGTAGTGCAATCTCGTCGCAAAGCAGCGACGGAGATATTGACAATGCTGAAGTAAAAGTAAGATCGTATGTAAGAAAATTTTTAGCTTTGAGAATGAACAAGGATCCACTCGTTAGAAATATTGATATGGGAGAATCGCAAAGAAAAACCGTCAGTTTTGCTACGCACCAAAGAAAAAAGCATCTGGACGCTAAGGTAAATCATTAATACTAATTTTAGCATTAACAAATTTTTGGATCTTTGTGTATACTTATTCTGATATATACATATAAGAATATTTATTCATTTCAGCTAAATAATCTGAATGTCGTTGTAAATGAACAAAATCACGATCAGGCAACTGAGGATAAATTAATAGAATTAGAAGAAAAGAAAAGTATGTGCGTTTTATTTGTTATCTAATCTAATAAATAAATTCTATTAAATGAAAGTATATCTCGAAATCTTTAATATGACACTCTTTTCAGAAATGGTATCGTCTGTAAATAAAGCGGTGGATCTTTTATTGAAGTATTGGAACGCTGATTCCAATCATAGTCGTCCTAATTATAACGAAAGGAACGAGTGTGCGCAAATTTGTCTGAGTAATTTATGCCCAGCTTTATATGCTATTATGTCGGATGGCTTGAAACCCCATTTGAATTCCACCTTTGGACCAATTACTAATAGCGTTTGGCAGGTTGTCGAAGCTAGTTCTCAACAAGGACCCCTCACAAAAACGTTGAATGAATTAGTACAGAGAATTAATGGCGAAGATGTTATTACAGAAGGAATGTTAAAGTTCCATGCATTTGTATTTGGCTTGTTGAAGTAAGTTAGAATCGCTAGTCTTTTTCTCGTTCTGTAGTCTGTACATCGTTACATTACGATATTAGTATTTCATATTTATTTATATGTATATATAGTTTTTATCCATTTAACAAATTAATTATATAATTGACCTACTTTATTCTCTTTTTCCAGTCTAAGAGCTTTAGATGCATGGTTTGCGTATTTATGTACACGTGAATCAATCTTACGGAAACATTACAGTAACAATAGCTTATTTGTCGCGGCTTTGGCCAATGCGAATGTCCGAGAAATCGTTGATTCGTTGTTGTACATCCTGAATCCACTTGCATTTTGTCCATTTCACTTGGATCTTCTCTATCAGTATCGTCAATTGCAAAATAGTTTTGGGAATGTGAATAATCATACGATGAATGTAAGTAAACCTATCATTCGATTTCTTGTATATATTATGTGCGTTCATTTCGCGCGATTTTGTAGGCCATGAGCTTTAGGAACGCCGATCTGACTATGAAAGATCTCGAGATTGGGGAAACGGAATCCTGTAGAATGGTTTCTAGTCCGAAAAAGACACGACCAAGATCTTGCATTGCTTATAACATGGACGATAAATGCAGCACTATGCACAAAGGCGATCTTCAAAATGCGAAAAAACGTTTCAGTGCTATAAATCCGAAGGCGTTTTACGCGTTGGACAAATTGACTTCTGAGGATTCTGAAGATTACACAGATAGTCTGGAACATTCTCCTTTAAATAAAAAAGCAAGCAAGCAATCACAATCTAAACTTTTTAATCCTGATACTAAATCGAATGATGACAATGGTCTTTCTGTCGAAACCAAATTCAAAAAATTGCAGGAAAAATGGGAATTGATTGGTAAAGAAGGCAATAAGGGTCAACCTGTCGCAATGACTCCCTCTTCGCCGGTTCGGACATTCGGAGTGTTAGGGAAATCAAAGATACCTAGATTGCTCACATCACCGGTGAAGCAATCTAATGTTGCGGCGAATATCATTGGGAAATCGTCAAAATTACCCATGTCGGGAGTCTCTTCATTAAAGAAGCCCGCTAATCTTCCTACGACGAAGACAGCCCTAAAGAAACCTATAGATACGAAAACGAGAGACGTGACGCGTCGTACGAGCCGTGTTGATCAAGATACTCTAGGCGTGACACGAACTCACACTGCACGCCCGAGTTCCTTACCATATAAATCCCATGGAGTAATGTCGAATGACAAGAATCTAATCTCGCCTCACAGACGAGCCGTTTCGACCTCTCTACCACGACCGACTGTTACTACTGTTTCAAGGACACCGGTTTCAAAACATCCACACAAGTAAATATCAATGTTTCATATGAGCATGTGCTATTTTTTAGAATCTATTATCTTTTCCCTCTAATTTTATATTGGTTGCAAATATTATTCGTTTATACGAGCTATATTACAAATGAAATAATATAACTTGTTTATACATTTATTTACATTATGCTTTTCTATTTTGGTTTTGCTTTGTATTTTAGCCCTTTTCTGTTTTCTCTCTTTCTTTAGATTCGTACGATAACGATTCGCGCGTCTCGATTGCAGAGAGGTCCGTACTCTCACTCATAGGATACCGTCGGACACTGGTCATCTTTCATTCGCAGAGGGGGAGAAACTGAAAGTAATATTAGAGGTGGATAATAAGTGGTTATTGTGCGCGAAAGGTGATCGAAGAGGTTTGGTACCACGAGCATGTGTACGCAGCGTTCAAACTTAGCCCCTCTTCTCGACAATTCTTCATGATCGCAATTGTAACCATGATCCTACCCAGCGGTCATAATTGTAATTTCACCCTCAAAAATGGAACGAAGATGAGCGAATTGCGAGGACGAGCTGAAAAGTTCAAATTACCTAAATATCCCGAGGCGATATAAGTGATGTACAGTGTATTAAAATTGTTTTTAAGCCATATGATATAATACGCATTATCACGCGCTTGTAAAGTTACTTTTAACAGAAGTTTAATCGAAAACATTTCGTTTCTATGGAAATGCGACAGTAGTATTATCGCTAGCGGCGCCATCGAAGATAGAGATATCACCTAGTCATAGGCTTTTTTTAGACGACATTATATTTATTTAGATTCATTTATTTTAGAACGATGTACAAATGCGAGGATAACGATTCGATATATCCTCGATGAGTAAAAAGCCGAAAACAGTGTGTATAATCTATACACATATTATGAATGTGTGTGTGTAACTGTGATCCTAGTAAATAGGCGATTAAGTTTATTAGTGCGAACGCGTGATGTATATATTTTGTTCTAATGTTTATATACTGTGACTTTATAATTTATTTATATCTATACTTTTTACATCGCGCATCACACAACGATCCTTCATTCTGATTTTATTTAAGCCATTTACGACATGCACTTTCGCGATGGCGACGATTACATTTTTTACATGCTTCATGGTATTTCCCGATACATACATACATATATGTATACATATACATATACATATATGTATGTGTTGCGATATATGATATAATCAAATAAATCTGTTGTGAATTATATTTAGAAATGTATGTAGTCTATCAATTACATCTAATGCAACTCAATGCAACGTGGAATGTCTTTTTAATACCATTTTGGCTCAGGATTTAATGAAGTAATCTGCTTTTAATATAATCTTATATCATAATATAATCTTATATCATAGAAACCGCACTAAGAGTAGATAAAGCTTTTTTTTTTAATTCACATTCATCTAAAGGAAAATTTTTACGTGATGTTGCAGACAATTCGTCAAAACATGACTATTTTATCTCTAATAATTTTTAATAATTGTCAATCTTTTGCAAATCATATAGATATAAGCAGTGTTGGAACGTATCTAGGTAAAAGTATCTAGATACAGTATCTAAATACTTTAGCTGTACCTAAGTGCATTATCTAGATCCTTGTAGGCGGAGATACCTGTATCCGTATCTAGTTATTTTTTGATTCGGTATCTTTTAAGTTTTAGATACATAGATACAAGGTATTTATACTCAAATGCTATCGCCGCCATTAATGACTCCTGCAGACAGAACGCGGCAACGCTTTCCGCCCGGCGGAAGTTGGCGCGATAACCAATCAAAACGTCTCACTAATCAATTGTCGATAATGTCAGCGTTCTTCAATTACCTCCGGGCCCTATCTGTGATAATTTGCCCAGACGTAAATTTGCCCAGGGCAATTTGCGAGAAACTCCAGAAACCTAAATAAAAAGCACTGAAATTGAGTTTCTAATTGAATGTGTCACCGTAATGAGACCGATCGCAAAGTCTTTAGATTTCCTGCAAAGTGAGGACATTTGCTATTTAGGCTACGTAATTCCTACCTTACTTCAAATTAAAAAAAACTTTAAATTCACTAAGTTATCTAATTTACTGCACACCGCTCAAAAATGTTATTCTTGATGGTATACATATCAGATATAAGAATATTTTGGACTTGAACAACAATAAATCCAAACCCTACATTTTGGCAACTATTTCACATCCAAAATTTAAATTGAGATGGCTGAATAATAGCGATGATAAATACAACTTAGTAAAAACTTTAGTTTTATGCGAATGTGAAAAGTTGTACCGACGGGAAGTAAGCACAAATGAGGAGAAGAACTCTTCAACGAGTAGTAACGATGAAGATTTCTTTCATGATTTCATCAAGAATTCCAATACAAATAATTCAATAGAAAAGCAAAACGTACAAATGGAATGTTTACGCTACTTTGAAGATAAAAGCAAGACTGTTGATTCATTAATAAATTATAATTTAATTCAAAAAATATTTAGACAGTATAATACTATTCTGCTGTCTTCGGTACCTGTTGAAGGGCTGTTCAGTGCAGGTGGCCAAATTTTAACTCCAAGAAGAAATCGATTGTCCCATACAATATTTGAAACTTTATTAATGTTAAAAAAACGTGAAAAATAGCGATGTACAACATTACAAAGTTATGTTTTGTAGTCTCTATGTTTTTTGAAGATGTTAGAGAGATCTCTACGTTTTTTTAATATGTTCGAGACATTTTTTTATATATTAAGATAAACAAATAAAGATAAAACGTGATATTTAATTTACGTTGCTTATCACTCTCTCCTGTTTTCCCCCAATTTTTCTTTGTTTTTTTTTTTGTTGAAAGTACCTAAGAAGTATCTAAATTTTCAGATATTTTTTATTTATATCTGTATCTATATGTTTTTTTTATAATTACCTAGGTAATTATAAAAAAAACGTATCTATACTTATATCTAAATACTTTTCCCACACAATACCTATATCTATATCTAGATACGGTGTCTGTTCCAACACTGGATATAAGATATGACGATAATAACTTTCATTAATGAAAGCATGCGTCTTTTTTTAACAAAGAAAGTTTCTTGTTGCAAATGGATTAATATTACATAAGAAATTTTCTGCGAAAAAAATTAATGAAGTTTAAACATTTACAAAGAACGCGAACACAAGTACAGAAACACTTGTTCACACCTTTTGTGACATCTGCTTGAAGTTTCAAGGAGGCCGTTGTAACAGCAAAAATAACTTTAGGGTAAAAAAACTCCGGTATATACGCCACATCTATCAAAAACTTAATTTATTAAGTATTATTTACTATGTTTAAAATAAACGAACTATATCAGTAAAAACTTTGTACTGTCTACTACTATGAAAAAAATATTGGAAATCCGAAATATTTAGTTTTCGTATTAAAAAATAAACTTTTTGAATCTTGCATTTTTGCTATATATAGATAATGGGTGGGATATATGGCAAAAATGCAAGAGTTTCAACAAACTATACAAAGAATACGAAAGAAAGTACTTGTATTTTGCTCTATACAACATGCTTTACTATTCCTCTACACGTATGTATCACGAAATAACCACTAGGTCTTTTACACGCCTTACAGTAATCATTTTATGTAGATTATAATTTATGATGATGCTACTTGTTGCACACACAGTGACAAATCGATTCAACTCACAATAATTTCATTAATATTAAGAAACTGAAATTATAACTCAATACTACTAATATAACATAAAGGCATGTAACAGAGTAGTTGCGAGAAAATTACCCTCACTCCTTCTATTTTTTCTGACTTCCGCGGTGTAAATTCCAGCGCGGCGTATATACCGGAGTTACCCTAATGTAAAAATTATGAATTATCATTTTGCGAAATTTTTGCAACTTGCTTAGAATGAATGTAAGTTAAACAGAATGAAGTGGCTTTTTCCGATATAAAATCACAATAGAAGAATAAGGGCTGATAAGAGAAAGAATGCTGTTGTTACGTAATTATTTAGACAGATTTTGTAATCGCGTTATCTCTACGATCGTTATCGAAATAATCATTTATATTTCGAGATGTTGTGCATATATAAAACGGCGCAATTAATATCGCTTGTCAGTCAGCCGATTTTTGCTGTAAACGACATCTTGGAGATATTGTTAAGTAATCATGAAGACCATCATCGCATTGTCCTTTTTGGCTGTACTTTATACCGTAAGTTTCTTGTTGAGAAATAATTTTCAATAGAAGAAGAGAAATGTTTGAACGGAGTAAATGCATCATAGTTTTGAATTTTATTTGTGCATTGAGTTAATTCGAAACATATAGTAAGATTTAGTAAAATAGATCATTATTAAACAAGAGAAATGGCCAATGTGGCACGAATATGTAGTCGCAATCGAAATGCGATGCACTTATTTAATATTTTTTACCCCTTACCCTCACAACTTTAGGTCGAGGCTGTTCCAGCAGAGCCGGCCGATTTGGAAATTCTGAGGCTTCGAATGAGGGACCTAAAATGGAACATAGAGACTACTGTACGTGAACTTGAGATACTTCGTACCCGGACCGAGGAAGATACTCTTCAAAAAATTACCGTAAGGTGGAGTGAAGAACAAGACAGTCATAGAGAATATAAAACTTTATTACTTTCTGGGATACGCGTAAGTATAAATAATTAATGTATAAATAATTAAAAATGATCTGTGAGCACACAAGACGCTATATAATTTTTTCCATTTATTCACAAAAATCTGTATAAATTGTCACTAAATCTTCAAAATATAATTCGTACATCATCTAAGCACTTAATATATATATATTAAATTATATTTATTAATTAAGGTTACAAAATTGTTTCATTAGTACATTAATCTGTGTAAATCTTAAACGATTATATAAAAGATTAAAGATACACGTAAAATTCCGTTCCGTGCATGATAATCATTTGACGACTTCAATATTTGATAAAATATTATAAATCCCTAATATATCGTAATTCGCATTAGTGTGTTATACCAAGAATTAATTTATTTTTAGAATGAAGTAAATATCGCTAAGGCGGCGGGCAAAGATGTGACCTCGTGCCAAACCGAGGCCACCCGAGGTATCGAAAATAATGAGCAGATAGCATATAAGGAAGCTAATGAATGCGTAGGCGCCTCTGAAATTTCCATCCATAACAACCTTGGTTTTATCGATAATCTCATTTCAGTAAGTTTTGTCGCGATAATTACATATTATAGATCGCGATGAATTTATCTTAATTAGAATTAATGAAACTCTAATAAAATTTCGAATCGTGAATTTTTCCCCAGACCGCAGACGCGTTGTCGTTGCAGTCGGATAGCATCTTCTTGAATTGTCACGACAGCGACAGTTACAGAATGCGCGGCTGCATTGTCAGTGAACTGACGAAAGCGGAAAGCTCCCTGAAGACCTTGGAGAGCGACAGCGTTACTGCAGAGATGACCGTTGCACCCGTGTCCAAGAATGTCGTTACGCAGGCCAGCAACTGTATCAAACAGGCTTATTCCCTTACGTATACAGAGGGGGCGGCGATTAGAATGAGAGTTACTCAATGTATTGAAACAATCACCACGCCAACTACGACGATAGCTGCGACAACTGCGACGACACAGAAGCCTGCCTCAGAAGAATAATTTTAAATCTACTAAGTTTGGTGTTTATTTCTTTTGTTGAAAGTAATTCTAAAAAGAATCAAGATTACTATTTCGAGAGAAAAGAACATCACGATATTAGAGTGTATAACTCCACTATGTAGTATGAATAAAATAAAAATATCTCCACAAAAGAGAGAATTACTTATTCACGCAATTCCTTATATGCTTGTAATCGACCTTTTCACCGGGCGTACGTTTCGCGTAAGATTCCAAAATTAAATGCGATAAGCTACATCTTATCTTTATACAAATGAATTTTAACACTGACTATTTAATCTATTATTCGATTTACGTCGAAGTAATAAGTACCATTAATTCTCTCACGTTGACTCGGCAATCCTTTATTAAGATGTTATCTTCAGGATTAAAGAAGGAACATTATGTAATATTTAAGTAACTTCTATAATTAGACTTCCAAAAGTTCAAACAAGGCTACTATATTTAATGAGCAAAGATATCTTCATATTTTTTTATTTGATATCTTCAAGAAATCTTCAAGATCAGACATTCTTTGACATTGATAATTAAGGAGAATGGCTTATCTTGTTAATTCTCCCCTCTTTCCCTATCACTTCTCAAAGTTTGTCCAAATGTTTCCTTTTCGTACCTTATATATATAAAAAGACGCAATTAATGGAATACTTACCAGTAATTCGAATTCGCATATCAACAGAGTCACTCCTAAGTGATACCAATAAGCAAGCATGAGAATCGCTATAGCATTGTGTTTTTCGGTTATATTTTGTATCGTAAGTACGGTAAGTTCTTATCTTTTCTTTACGAGAAAAGATTGTGAAAAGGATGGTCAAAATGAAAGTTTGTATATAATAGATAAGCGTTTAATTATTACGTAATACTATTTTTAATGAAATAAATATTTGCTAAAATTTTGAATAGTTTTCTTTAATTGGTTAAAGTTACGTTTTTATTATCTTATACTCTCATTGACTAAACTTAAGTTAATCTAAATCGGCGAGATTGCAAGAATGTATGATTGCTCAAAGTAAGACTTTCTTTAAATGTCGTGAATATATGTATAGCATTCATTTTTCGTACGTAGGTTTATGCTGCCATTCCAATGAACTTTGACTATTTGGAAGATGAACAGTTTATAAAAGTAAAAAATGCGAGATTGAATGTGGAGCGTATCGTACGACAAATTGAACGTGTCGAGGCTGACACTAAAGAGGATGCTGTATTGACAGTTACGAAAAGATGGAATCAGCAAACGAATAATTACAGAGATTACGTTAATCTATTACTCAATTCGATGCGCGTGAGTAATAATTCGAATCTATTTGCAATCGAAATGCTCACTTGCACGCTTATTTTGTTCAGTTTGTCCGTAATCGTTATTAACTACAGTTGTTACAGATATACCGAATAAATATGTTTAGTTTTAATAATATATGTGAAAATATTATATTGCAAAATACTGTTATTGTGTCACTAAAAATGACCCAGTAAGTAATCAACAGTAATATAACATTAATATTATAATTTTACACTGAACAATATTTAAATATAATATAACATATATATTATAACAATAATTGTACGTAACAGTAATTGTTGAATTATTATTGTGAAATTATTACAATATTATATATATTGATGTTATGTTACTGTTAGTAATGCTTACTTGGAATATAGTATTAGAGCCAATCGTTTTCTTAAAACAGAATAACGATATTGCGCGATATCTTCGTTTTCATATTTGAAAATTGAGCCAAATTTGTTACAAAATTTGCAAATCTATCGAATGATTATTACAAGTCATTAATTTTGCATTTTAGAGGGAAGTGAATAACGCTAAAGTTAGAGGTGTAGATACACAATACTGTTACGATACTAATTTCTGGGCCATAAACGAGCATGGCGACATAGCGTATCAATCTGCTACGAAATGTCACGAATCTGCTGAAAAGTCTATTGAAAACAGCCTTGGATTCCTCGATAGTCTCAAGTCGGTAGGTTCTCATTGTTATTATTTTATATTATCAAATCATCATCATCTCTTCTTTTCTTTACGATCTGAATGTAATTACTATGGATTGAATTTAATCGTGTCAATTTTTTCGACAGCTTGGATACGAGCTGATAAAAGATTTGAATGATATCTTCCTGAACTGCTATGATGACGATAATACTAAAATGCATAGTTGCTTCCTTAGCGAGTTCGGAAAAATCGATAATTCCGTGAAGGAGTTTGAACAGGACGCCAAATACGTCGAGTATAACGCATTGCCAGCGTCCAACTACGCTGTTCTGCAGGCCACTCAATGTTTGAACAACGCTTACTTGTTAGCGCGCTTCGAAAGTCAGGGCGCAATGATGTCTAATTCTAGATGCATTCGAAATGCCATAAATAAAAACTGAACAGAGTTTAATCGGTTAAAACAGTCCAATGCATTTGTAAATTACAATTTACATTCAAAATTATACCGAAGGGAAAACAATGTATCTTGAGAAATCAGTACAATCAATTTGACAAAGATATGCTCCGTGTACGATTATACGTGTATCGAAGCAATGCTTTGATTATATATTAATGGTGTGTGCTTTATATGATATATTTTTAAAGATATTTTTTATGTACGTATAATATATATACTTAAGAGAAATAAAAATAATTAAAAAATTATTAACGAATGTTATTTATCGATACTTTTCCCTATTCGCAATTGACATTTCGATAAATTCTCGAAATTGTTTACAATAACTCGTGTCTTATCGTTATATGGATTATATACTCCGTTTTATCTCTCGGATAAAATCTAGTAACTTGTCGAAATAAAAGTAGTATTATAATATTCCATTAAGATAATGATACTCCATTAAGATCCCATGTTTTATTAAGACGTCAAATATATAAAAGAATAAAATTAACATCGATTGTCAGTTAGTTTATTTCTGGTGTACAATTGTACAATTCTCGAGTGAAATTAACAAGCAAGAATGAGAAGTGCCATAGCATTATGCTTTTTGGCTGTACTTTGCTGTACCGTGAGTCTATTTTTTCTTTTGAAAAAATAATTTGTAATAAATATTTATTATTATCTTGTTTTCGCAGAACATTAATTTAAAGTTTAAGATTATAGACATTAACATTAAGATTATGTTGTAAAAAGAAGGTTGTTAAAATCAGTGTCAGCCAAAGAGAAAAATTAATTTTATTATAAATTTTGATATAAATTTTCTTTATGATATTATCTCTTTCATCGATATAATAAGTCGTTTAAATTAAATTTATATGTATTAATTGAATAATACAAAGAATATGTTTGTTTAAAACAAAGTTCGTTAATATTATTGTTATTTTTTACCTTAGACTGATGCAACTATTTTGGATATTTTATTCCGTCAAGTACAGAAGACGAAAATGCAAGTGGAAAGTACCATACAGCAACTCAAATATATCCGCGAAAACACTCAGAAAGACGTAGAAGAGACAGTCACGAAGAAATTCTTCCAATCATTGGAAAAGTACAATAACTGCGCCGATTCAGTACTCAATACGATACGAGTAAGTAGTTATTCGCATTGGTTTATAATCAAGCTGTATGAGTTTGACAGATTTTCAAAAATATATAAGGTATATGTAGATATCTATACTAAACAGGGTTGGTAAAAAACATGTTTTAAACATGTTCTAAATAGTTTAAAACATGTTTAAAACATGTTTAAAACATTAATTGATGTTTTTAAAATATTTTAACTATTTATTAAATATTAAAAAATATTAAATATTAAATATTAAATATTAAATTTAATAAATAGTTAAAAAATATTTAATAAATAGTTTTTAACTATTTATTAAATAGTTTAAAACATGTTTAAAACATTAATTGATGTTTTTAAAATATTTTAAATATGTTTTTTTTATAATACTGTTTAAAGCATATTTGAAACATTAAAAACATATTCAAGAAGAAAAACACAATATGTTTTATTCTTAAAAAAAAAAACATTAGTCTTTACCAACTCTGATACTAAATAAATTTTTTTATATATGTGTGTGCTGCAGTTGTATTGAAAACATTAGAAACTATTAATCAGTTTTTCATAAATCAAAAGCACACTTAAATTGAAAGCTATATGAATCTACTAAACAATTAAACAACATTTCGACTCTATCAATCACAATATATATATTTATCAGTATTCGCGCGACAAAATCTCTCGATAAAATGGCAAAACGCAACATTTAATAAAGTGATATAAATAAAAATGTAATGCATTTTAGTTTAATTATTGTTGCCTTCTTTATCGTTAGAAAGAGGTGGAAGATGCCAAGGCGAGAGGTAGGGATGCTGAACGATGCTATGATGTCGCTCTTAATTTTCTTAGGGATAGTTACAATACAGCATATATCAATGCTCAACAATGCCGAGAAAATGCCACACGTTCTATCAATAATAACCTTAGTTTCAACGATCAGCTTATTACGGTAGGTTCTCGCAATCGCACATATTACCTATACTTTCCATTGAGTGATTAATCATTAAATTTGTGTTAATTTTTTTTACAGACCGGACACGAGCTAATAAATGAATTGGATAACATCTTTTCGGACTGCTACAAAAAAAATCCGCGACTTATCGACATTATAAAACTGCGTAGTTGTATCAAAGATCAGCATGGAATAAGTGAGATTGGCGTGAAAAATTTAAAAACGGATGCCAGTTCCGCTAGATCTACCGCTAAAAGTGCGTCTAAAGTTGTTAATCAGCAGACTACTGATTGTTTGAATAATAAAGCTTTCTCGACAGCGCGCTTAGAAGACGTTAGATCAACTGCTACTAGATGCCTCAATAATGTGTAGAAGGAACATTTATCTTTAATTATATTGCAAACAATAAAATTTATTGCCATTTTGAACTTAATTACACAAGAAAAATCGTCAAGGCATTGTTGATTTGATTAAAACAGTTTCGTAGTTACGTTTCGATAACAGATTAGTTCAATAGATTTAGATAAGTTAATGTAAGAAAGTTCACGATATCATATATGTTTCGAGATTTCATAATTATCTTTGAAGAACAGTTCTCTCTTTTTTTTTGTAGAATATGACATGAATAAAAATAATTGCAAAACAAGAATTACTTGTTGGTATATATAATCATGTGTTTCTAAAAAAAAAACCTTTTGTAAAAATAACAGTAAAATAAGGCTCCAATAATAAATATAATACAAATTTAATCGCCAATGTGAGTCAACATTAGATGTAATTCATGAAATTATATATATCACAAAATATATTAACAACCGTTTCGACAATATAATTTTGTCCTCTTCAAGTATCGCAAATAAAACGGATTAATAGTATAAATTTGTCAAATTAAAATAATCGAACGGAATTCAAATTAAGTATCGTTATTAACAAGATTGTTCTCCACGTCTGTAGTATTTAGATTGATACTTTTGTAAAAAATTTATTTCGCAAAACATTACGTCATAAATTTTTTATAAAAAGATATGTGTAATTATAAGAATCTTATTTTAGATCGTATATGTGAGTACGAACATATAATCTGAAACATCTGTCTGACGTCTGAGTACGGCTTAAAGTTCATATCTGGGATGTCATAATGGTAAAATATAACACTGAATCTGTTTAATCTAGAAATCATAAATCATCGATATTTCGTGTCTCATGAACCTCATTTCCAATAAAAATAAATGATGATTGATTTGACAAAATCAAAAAGTTCTTTGATATAAAATTTCGATAGAAGGATACCTAGATCGATAAAATTAGACGTAATTATTGATATAAAAGTTTTTATAGCGCTGCTATCAATTATTTTGATAACATCGTACAAAAAAATTGTTTCTGTGTTTTTATAAATTGTTTCATAGTTAAAAAAAAATGTTTGCATTTATCTTTATATTTAAAAAATGTATAACATATTATCAATCTTTAATTAATTATAATTGATTATTAAAGAAAGCAATAAAAATCGATATATAATGTTAGGATTTCAGAAACGTACTTCATGTGAGCAATTATGTAAAAAAAAACCATGTTAGTAAAAATCACTTTTTATCCTCGCCTTTTGTCAGCACATTAGTTGATAAGAAATATTTGAAATTATAAAATATTTATGTCAAATATTTTCTTCGATGTATCACGATATAATCACATTAAATAACTATGGCACCGCTAGACAGAAAAGTTCTCAAAAAATCAATATATGAAATTGTTTCATTCGATATACGCGACGAAATACTATTAGGGGTATAAATAAGTTTCCGCCGTTTGGCAAAAGATGGTGCCAGCAGTATGTTATGGTTAAAATTGT
>NW_017296149.1:0-5036 GCF_001594075.2 Trachymyrmex cornetzi | reverse complement strand
TCCGTATGCTGCCAGAAAGATGGGAAAAAGTAGTGGCTAGCGATGGACAATACTTCGAATAAAACATTATGCACCGTTCTTTCACAATAAATGCCCAATTTTTGATAAAAAACGGCGGAAACTTATTTATACTCCTATAATTAGATTATATTAGGTGTTAAACTTAATTTCTACCGTTTTTCGTCTTCAAAATTGATTTGTTTCGAAGGGAAATATCTTAATCAAAGTATTATTAATAAAGTATTATTAATTAGTAATAAATTAGAAAATGGAGGAAATTACTTTGATTAAGGTATTCATTCATCTTCCCTTTGAAACAAATCAATTTTGGAGACTAAAAATGGCAGGAATTAAGTTTAACAATATTTTTCTTCACGTAATATAAAATCAAATTTCTTAGATCCTTTACGCATACACACAGTAACTCATTTATATCTTACAATTATGATATTTCAATTGTATTGCAATAAGCGATTATTAGTTTGTATAATAATAACTTTATTATACAAGATTTGTATGGTATAATAAATAATCCTCTAACTTGATCATTTATATCTTCATTGTTTTTGATGATATGAGAAAATATCACAGGAGAGAGAGATCTGGTTTGATTTGAAGGGGTACATATGAGCAATTAAATTATGATGAATAAAAAATTTTCTTAATATCATATTTTTTGTGTTTTCAAGGTGTACGGGCGATTTTTCGACGGTGTCACGAAAAACGTTGACATTATTTCACCGAATCTCAATTACCTACGGACGGAAATTTCATGTGCATGCAGTATATAGCAGCGAGTTTAGCAATATCAGAGAGAAACCTGAAAGAGGCAATATAGGTGCATCCAGAAGCACGACCTCTTATTGAGCGCTCATTGAGCTCTTGTATCTGTTTGGTCTATATTTTTCGATCTAATGGAATATGCCAATCAGATGCAAGAGCTCACTGAGCGCTCAGTGAGCGGTCGTGCTTCTGGATGCACCCAATGCCGGCCTTTTTCCTGTTACTGTCGAAATCGCACATACGCTATCGCCAGTACATCCATTTTCCGTTTTCGGAACTACGTGACTACGTACATTTTCTGACACTATCGATAAAATTGTCAAAAAAATATTTAACGGAAAAATATGTTTCAATATCTTAAAGTTGGCATTCAAAATTTGAACGATTCAACACTTGAACGATTTTTTTTTTTGTGAATGTCAACTTTAAGATATTGAAACATATTTTTTCTTTAAATATTTTTGTTCCAGAGTTTTACATTTTTGTATGAAAAAGTACATTTTTCTCATTTTGTTACTATATTTAGTTATAACAATTTATATACAATTTGTTATAAATATACAAATTTACAAATACTTTCTAAAAATGTCAAAATATACGTAAAAATCGTTTAATAATTTTTATATACTTGTAAAAGCGATAAAAATTAAAGTATACATATATATTAAATAAAATAAATCATTTAGTATTTATTTTATTTTAAATAACTATAATACATTCCTGACTTATTTCTCATTTAATATTTTAAATAAGTTTCCGGAACTTATTTTATATTTTTTATTTTAAACACGTGTTGTTATGTCCTGGCTTCCGCGAGAATATAATTCTGTTTTTTTGCGAATATTTTTGTTATTTAATCTTTTCATTTTGCGCTGAATTATTTTTGTATTTTACATCGTCTATCTAAAATATTTTTATTATTAAAATTGTGAAATTCATAGCGGAAATCTTACTCGGCGACGTGCGATTCCATCGCGCCGACACGCGTACCGCGTGAGCCAATCGGAGCGCCCGTAAGGCGCGTGCCGTGTGCCGATGTGTTGCGACGAAATGCTAGACCGAATAACTCCGCGTGGAGTAAAGAAATCTTTTTCGTACGCTATGACTGTTACGTTATTACCGTCCTACGCGGATTTAGAGAAAATTAGCTTTCCTTACTCCAAACGCCTCAAGGCCTATAATTCTCCAAAATAGAAATAAGTTATCGCGCACCAATCACAGCCCGCGGTGCGCGTGTCACTCGTCGTTCCGAACTCGCAATGGGATTTCGGTCGCTTTGACCAGGAATATGGTTAATTTTGAGGTCTCTTATTGCGTTAATACATTCCTCTAATTAATTTGTTGTCTTTTGGTCACCATGACCACCTTAATTAATCCGAAACGAATGAGTAATGCTAATTAGTCGCGTTAGCGAGTACCGACCAAAGGAGTCGCGGGAGGGAGCAGTGTGGACCGCGGAGAAAGTCCCTAAAATTAATTTACTAATAACTTAAAAATTCTGCTAATTAATGCAGAAATAACTCGATCTCTTAGTTTTAAATTAAGTTCGCGTAAACCATGCCGAGTTTTAAACCGGTACGAATAATATTTCGGGGAGAAAAGCCTATTTTTTGTTTTTGTCACGTACATCCAATTCAAAATTGCGCTCCTCCTTCCTCCCGACTCGCGGGTGCCAGCGACTGGCGCCTATATAAACAGGGCGAAAAAACCGAGCTCAGCGTTGTTATCAGTGGTGCACATTTGGCTCCCCGGCAACACTGGTTGTTATTTCTTCAGTCTCTTCCAAGACGGAAAGAACGCAGAATTGGATCCCTTGTTGGAATATCTCAATAAGATCGCATATACTAAAAAGAAGAAGTACGCATGGCTTGATTCAAGGTTCCCTTTTCCTATACCGCTGGACAGTCAGCGCAGTCAGCGCTTGTAAGAGCTGCTTAGCCTACCCTCCCCTTTCGGGTTAACTGCGCTTGTAGGAGCTGCTTAGTTTGTCCTTTCTCAGAGTTGACTGCGCTTGTAGGAGCTGCTCAATTCTTCCCTCCATTACTACCCATCTCTCACAAATTTCTTTCTTTCATTACAAGGATAATTAACCGCGTTAATGATATAAGATAGATTTATTTACTTCAGCATTTTACAAATAGCCAAGAAGGGACTTGGTTTACAATTAAAACTTATCCACACTCATTCTTCCATACTGATAGACCCTGCCTTTGATCACAATACAAAAAAAAAAAAACTTAATGAACAGTTAATCTGCTGTAGTTTTGCCCTAAACTATTTAACCTATTCTCTTTTCTTCGATATGTTTTTTTTTCTTTTTTTGTACATCTTATCACAGCCTTACTGCCCTTATATAATATAAATTAAATAAATAAATAAAATACCTCATACTCGTTAAAAAACTATTATACATTGGTCACGCCTTTTCCCTAATTCTATGCATAAACTAACTAAAAAGCTAATATCATCAAATATCACAGTACGGTATAAATCTTATTAGTTTGTTCTGAGCCATATATACAAGTCTCTTTCTACCTTTTCTGCTTTATTTTCTACGCGCTACTAAATCAATCACTATACTTTTACTCCCTATCTTCTCCCCCTTTTTTTTCTTTTCTATCTCTTTTTTCCTTTCTCTTTCCAGTTTACTCAGTACTTTGCATTTCTCTGAGTCTAATTCATCACTCCATAATTTCTTCCATACTTTCTCCTTGTTCTCACCTAATTCCCTAAACCAACTACTCACCCTTTGACACTCCCCGACATAGTGTTCCATACAATCCGTTTCTTTTCCGCAAAATACACATCTTTTCTGTTCCTTTTCAATCCAGTACTTGTTTCCTTCCTCCATGTTTCCGCATCTCAGTCTGACTAACCCTCTTACGCCTTCCCCTATTCCTATTCTACCTAAATTTTCTTTCCTTAAATAGTTGTGTTTTCTATTCCCTGCATCAAATTCCTTGTACCTTACGTTATACCTCGCAGCCCTGAGCTTACTTTCTTCCCATTGCCTTTGTCCGTCCCTCTCCCTCCTAATTATTTCCTTCTCGAGCCTCCCCTCGTTTCCCCCCTCCCTCAATTCCCTAGCATTTATACCCCATCCGTTCCTATTATAAAACTTTTCTCTTTCTTTACTATATACATCTTTCCACTTACTCTCTTCTTTTTCTTTCCAGCAGCTTCGAAGCAAACCGTCTTCCTTCCTTGTTCCTATCCTTCTCTCATATCTCATTGCTCTTATTCCCCAGCCTATCCTTAACTTATCCATCGCTAGCTCCCTCATTATCACATATCTTGGAGTGCAAAACTCTATATTGAAAATCCATCTTGTATAATCTAACATTATTCTCTCTAAGCTTCCTCTCTCTTCCCAACCCCAAATCTCTACACCATAGCCCATGACACTCTGTACCAAATATTTAAACAATACCCATCTCCTTATAAAGTCGTTTCTACGCACCCTTTCTCCTAAGCCCCACACTTTCTTTGCTGCCGCCTTCCCTTTCTCACTTAATTCCGCTATGTGATCTTCATAATCCCCCTTTCTATTAAACGTGAAACCTAGATACTTGAAACATTGTGTCTCCTCTATCTCTCTACCCTCCCATTTCCATACTTCCTTTTTTTCTTTTCCATGTTTGTTGAAAACTACTATCTTAGTTTTTTCTGTGCATAATTCTATTTTCCTACTTTTTATGAAACTCTTTAAAGTGCTCATCATGTCTAATAATGCTACCCTATTTTTCGCCAATAGAACTATATCGTCTGCGTATGCTAAATTCCAAATCCTTTTGTTACCTATCGCAACTCCTCTTATATTCCTATTTTTTAGCTCTCTATCTAGATCCGCTATATACACATTAAACAGGAGTGAACTCATCACACAACCCTGCCTGACTCCTCTTCTCGTCTTGAACTTCTCTGTTAGACCTTTGCTTGTCCTAATCGTCACTTCCGTGTCTTCGTATATAAATTCCAATCTCCTTACCAGCTGCTCCCTGATTCCGTATTTTCTTAGTAACTCCCATAGTATTTTTCTGTCCACTTTGTCGAAAGCTGCCTTCAGGTCTGCAAAGAGGGCGTATATTTTCTTCTCCTTATTTTCTGTCAGCTTATTCTTTTGAATCAAGTGATTTAATACAAATATATTATCCATCGTCGATCTACCTTTTCTAAATCCTGTTTGTGTCTATTACATCGTTCTTCTCTACTTCTTTCTCCAATTTTGTTCTTATAATCTCCGCGTACCATTT
>NW_017296148.1:6688-7102 GCF_001594075.2 Trachymyrmex cornetzi | reverse complement strand
AGAGAGAGAGGCGGTGAACGCGCGGCGCGTGCACTCGCGGCGACCGCGACGCGATCTCTCACGAATACGACCCCCCCACGGGGGTGGGTGAGTCAAAACGCCGAGGTGAGGAGACCGGCCGTCCGCCATCGATCACGCCACAACGTCGTGCGTCCTCTAGGCCACGTACGTTGCGTCTAGGTCTGTGAACGAGGTGGCGTCGTGTCTCCACCGCTGCGTGTTTATCGTGCGAACGAACGAGCGAGGCGCCCACAAGCTGGGCGCGATCCGGTGGTAACCTATACGATGCTGCGGCAAAGAGGGCCGAGGGAACCAACCTGTTCTCTCGTCGCCCGATGGTTTTTCAAAGACTTCCACCCCGGCTCTCGCTTCGGCGAGAGACGCTCCCGTTCGCTCGACGACGATCTCCGAAGG
>NW_017296148.1:5463-6362 GCF_001594075.2 Trachymyrmex cornetzi | reverse complement strand
GCGCTTTTGCGTACGAGCGAACGTTGGACGCTCGCCTGGTCGCGCGAGACGACGCTCCGCGGAGCGTCCGTCTTCCCTGGGCGTCGTCCGAACGCGCCGCGAGGTTGGCGGAGAGGTGTCGCCGCCGACCGAAGACGCACGAGAGGAGAATAGAGTGTCTGCGCGTCGCCAGACACACAAGGACATCCAGGATGATGGATCGTGCGCGCGAGTCGACCGCGTGCCTCCCGAGTCCATGAGAAACTCGTCTCGCGAGAGACTGGAGGAAGACCGGCACGCGACGTCGTCGCGTACTCGCCGCCGAATGCGAATCAACATCATCCCGGTCTTTGCGCAACAATCTCGCTGTGGGACGACCGACGACTCCTCTGGGTCTCGCGCGCACGAGGGAGACTCGTCTCGTTTCCATTGACGACCTCAGAGCAGGCGAGATCACTCGCTGAATTTAAGCATATTATTAAGCGGAGAAAAAGAAACTAACTAGGATTTCCTTAGTAGCGGCGAGCGAACAGGAAAGAGCCCAGCACCGCGGTTCCACCGCAGGGAAATGTGGTGTTTGGGAGGATCCGTTTATCCCGAGGTGTCGCGTCGCGTCCAAGTCCATCTTGAATGAGGCCACTTACCCGCAGAGGGTGTCAGGCCCGTAGCGACCGGTGTGCGTCTCGGAAGGATTCCTCCTTAGAGTCGGGTTGCTTGAGAGTGCAGCTCTAATTGGGTGGTAAACTCCAGCTAAATACGACCACGAGACCGATAGCGAATAAGTACCGTGAGGGAAAGTTGAAAAGAACTTTGAAGATAGAGTTCAAGAGTACGTGAAACCATTCAGGAGTAAACCTAAGAAACCCAAAAGATCGAACGGGGAGATTTATCGTCAGCGACGCTGGCTTCGCGTCGGTGGG
>NW_017296148.1:3883-4671 GCF_001594075.2 Trachymyrmex cornetzi | reverse complement strand
GATCAGAGTGCCAAGTGGGCCATTTTTGGTAAGCAGAACTGGCGCTGTGGGATGAACCAAACGCAGAGTTAAGGCGCCCAACTCGACGCTCATGGGACACCATGAAAGGCGTTGGTTGCTTAAGACAGCAGGACGGTGGCCATGGAAGTCGGTATCCGTTAAGGAGTGTGTAACAACTCACCTGCCGAAGCAACTAGCCCTGAAAATGGATGGCGCTGAAGCGTCGAGCCTGTACTCTGCCGTCAGCGGCAAGTAGGGCGGCCGCGTGCGCGTCGCGAGGCTCGTACGCGCCGCCATGAGGCCCTGACGAGTAGGAGGGTCGCGGCGGTGTGCATAGAAGGGTCTAGGCGCGAGCCTGCCTGGAGCCGCCGTCGGTGCAGATTTTGGTGGTAGTAGCAAATACTCCAGCGAGGCCCTGGAGGACTGACGTGGAGAAGGATTTCGTGTGAACAGCCGTTGCACACGAGTCAGTCAATCCTAAGCCCTAGGAGAAATCTTATGTCAATAACGGTGTACGATACTCTAGTGTCGCGTTCTCGCAGCTCTGCAAATAGAGAGAGAGAGGAGAGAGACACACGCCCGTCGGGCGAAAGGGAATCCGGTTCCTATTCCGGAACCCCGCAGCGAAACCGCATACAATTCGGGCCCTCGTAAGTGTTCTTCGGGGTAACCCAAAATGACCTGGAGACCCCGTCGGGAGGTCCGGGAAGAATTTTCTTTTCTGTATAAGCGTTCGAGTTCCCTGGAAACCTCTAGCAGGGAGATAGGGTTTGGAACGCGAAGAGCAC
>NW_017296148.1:3541-3800 GCF_001594075.2 Trachymyrmex cornetzi | reverse complement strand
CCGCAGCAGGTCTCCAAGGTAAAGAGCCTCTAGTCGATAGACTAATGTAGGTAAGGGATGTCGGCAAATTGGATCCGTAACTTCGGAATAAGGATTGGTTCTCAGGAGCGGGGCGTGTCGGGCATGTCGGGAAGTGGGTCTGGCTGACGTGCCGTGCCTGGGCGAGGTGAACGCTCGCGTGTTCTCGCGCCGGTTCCGGGATCCGAGCTCGGTCCCGTGCCTCGGCCACCCGTGGATCTTCCTTGCTGCGAGGCTTCCG
>NW_017296148.1:2212-2687 GCF_001594075.2 Trachymyrmex cornetzi | reverse complement strand
GCGAGCATTCCGGAACAAGCGTGGCCTGGGAGTACACGTTGTTCATGCGCACCCAGTAGAGGCAAACAGCGCTGTAGATGTTGATCGCGTAAAGGCCAGATGGCCAGCGGAGGAGGTCCATCTCATGGCTCGCGCTGAGGCCACCTCAGCCGGGGGGGTCCGATTCATGAACCAATACCTTCAGGGCAAATTCCCCCATAGGAGTCTCGAAGCCGTTAAGGGTAAGCTTCGACAAGAGGCTTATCGCGAGATGGTTAGAGGCTTCTGCCAGGAGATCCATTCGCATGCGACTGCGATCGATGAGGTCGTTGGGGTCGTTGCAGCGATGATAGGAGCTGCCGGTGCCCCGGGGACCAGTGAGACTACTAATGATAACAGTGTACATCAGTCCTCACCCCTGCAGGCCGCGGGGAGGCTTCGGGCACACATTTCCGAACTTTTGGTGGGTTCGTCGTGCCGTAGCTATGAGGCTGGT
>NW_017296148.1:1851-2120 GCF_001594075.2 Trachymyrmex cornetzi | reverse complement strand
CCCTCCGCAGCGCGCGTCGACTAAACGGTGCAATCCTCCTATCAAGCGAGAAAATAGAAAGCAGAAGAGGAAGAGGGAATATGAACATGTGCAGTCCCTCTATAAGAAAAACCTCAAGACCTGTCTTTCGCATATACTCGAAGGTGGCTCCGAGAGTAAGCGCCCGTCCGCTGTCGAATTCCGTGATTACTGGCGTCCCCTTATGGAGGCGACTGGTGTCGCGGATGGAGATATGACGGAGCTGCGTGAGCTATACGGAGAGGCGAGGC
>NW_017296148.1:0-311 GCF_001594075.2 Trachymyrmex cornetzi | reverse complement strand
CCATAGAGTTACTTCGGCTGCTGAGCTCAGACAGCAGTGTACAGCCTGGTTGCGCGAGTCGTGCGATGGAACGGGCTCAGGGAGCGTAGTCCAAACTGAGCTCATATTGGGTCGCACATGGTGCTGACGCCACACCCGGAGCTGACTACGTGCACTATCACTATATACGGGTTAACCGCATTCCGTCTCGAGCGAGACTCTCCCGAGGTCGTGATGGACGCGATGTTCGCTGTAGGGCCGGGTGTTCTGATAGGGAGACGCCGGCTCACTGCGTTCAGCGCTGCTTAAGAACGCACGGAGGGAGGATCCTG
>NW_017296147.1:6970-7296 GCF_001594075.2 Trachymyrmex cornetzi | reverse complement strand
CCTTCTTAGCGCGTTCGGGAAAAAAGAACAAACTTGAGTTAGAATCCTCCCTGTATTACTACTTACGTTTATACGTCCGTTCATACATACATACGTTTATACATACGTTTGTACATACATCCATACGTTTATACATACGTTTATACGTACGTTTTTACATACGTTTATACGTACATACGTTTATACATACGTATGTATATATTTATACATACGTATGTATTTATATTACAAAGGAAGGGAAAGAAAAAGGAATCTAAAACGTATTTAAAAAAAAAAATCTCATATTTTATTCTTTAAACTTGATACATTTTTTTTGGCGTTGTGAC
>NW_017296147.1:5179-6871 GCF_001594075.2 Trachymyrmex cornetzi | reverse complement strand
ATGGAGATGAGATGGAAATCCGTAAATCCATCTTAGATGAGATGAAGATGGTTTTGATTTGCAAAAATCTAGATGAAAGATGAGATGATTAAGCGATCCATCTAGATTGTTTTTTTAGATGGTTTTGTTTTAAAATAATTATAAACATAAAATGTTGCGCTGATCGGAAAAAGGATATATAAACATTCACATTTTTATTTATAAGTCTTTATTTTTCAAAAACAAAAGTCTCAAAATTCCCATCCGACAAACGGTTACGACGAGGTACATATATTTATTGTCCTATACTAAACTGCCGCTCTACTGGCGCAGATGATGATAAAGAAGTATTATATTTAAAAAATATTTTTTTTTATTAGAGAAATTTACGAGGGAACATAAATCCTTTGATTTTGTTTCTAAATAGGAAAGCGCTTCTATGCTGCTGCTGATAATTGGTTGCGTACTAATAAGATCATTTTTTTTCATAAAATCGCGGAAAAAATCTTCATCTCCGCTGCTGCTTCATGATGATTTCTTTCTCCTACAGCATTTTTAGCGTGCAAATTATCCATAGTTCACGTTAATCACGTAACGTATACTATACATTTTCAGTATTCGCTGAAAATTGTAAGAAAAAGAAAAATGTCAGCTGAAAATTGTAAGAAACAAACCTATTTATATCGAATTAAAGTCATCTAAAATTTTTTTTAGATGAGATGGTATATTTTTCTATCTAAGATGAAGATGAAGATGGTTTATATTTGCACAATCTAGATGTAAGATGAGATGTTCCAATTTTCCATCTAGATGACCATCTAAAATGGTTTCATCTAGATGTCGGCAAACACTGATCGCATAGTATTGGTAACATCTAGATTATGTAAAGAATCTATATCTTTGTAATCAGCATCCAAGGTCTCAATGGTCAAGTTGTCGTTATCGAGTACATCAGCCAGCCATTCGCGTTTTTCACGTCCTTTAACGTATACGAGAGCCTTATTGTCATCATTCTCTGCCAATCACACCAATTACAGCCATTGTAATCAGGCGTTTCACCATGGTGTACGGGATCATCCCGTCTTCCCATTGCAATCCATGGTGATAAGCACTCAGCCAGGAAGCGCAATACTTTTCTGATTTTGTCAAGAAACTCCATGGCATAGGACACGTAAAAATGTAATGAGAGAGAATGGCTCCTTTTCTCAACACCGCCCCTTCCTTGACGACAAATTTCTTTCCAACGATAAATCTTTGCAGATCCACAAACGTTTGTACGGTCATGGCGAACGATTTTTCGAGACTGCGATCGATTTCGATGAATCGTATATTTTATAGCGTGTCGGAGAATGCACTTAGGTGATTTTACGCACAACGTTGGTCAACGGATTGTACTGAACCACGCGATCGTGTATGATGAGACAATAGGCTGTAGTATTTGCAGGTACATTCTCCTTGCAGTCGAATTCTATGCGCACGTCCACAGTGACGCCCTTGACGGATTCGTTTTGTCACGAACAATCAATGATTACAAAAGGTCCTTCCTCGATAAATGAGAGCACGTTAAGTAGCGTTTCGAAGCAATCGTTTCCATAATACGCTCTACGAAAACGGGCGTACATATCAAACAGGACGGCGTATCTCTTTTTCCAAAACCTAGATTTAAATCGTCGTACGGATAAAACGTTGAATTTAAATAAAGTTTCACGTTAC
>NW_017296147.1:1156-1429 GCF_001594075.2 Trachymyrmex cornetzi | reverse complement strand
ATATGACGAATTTTACGCGTTGTGTCGCGACTGTTGGCAACAAAAATATGGTTTCGTAGTGATAGACAAAGACAGTGCGCTCACAAATGGACGATACAGAAAAGGACTTAACGAGTTCGCGTACCGTAACGTAACCAGTCGACATCGATACTTAACCAGAGACAACCATGGCAGATGTGCGCGTGTGCGAAAAAATCGTGAGGGAGATCGAGAAGACGAGCGAGTCGATCCGTAAGAAACATCGCGCTCTGAAGACCGGTAGAATCGAGGAGG
>NW_017296147.1:0-775 GCF_001594075.2 Trachymyrmex cornetzi | reverse complement strand
CTGTCCTGAGGGGAGACAAACGGAAGAGCGATTACGTGTACGGCGTTTACCTACACAAGGATGGATTGATGTTTGGCAATAAACATTTCGACGTAGATGATGCGGACAATATAATTATCGACGACGTACGATACGCCGATACACCCGGTCTTTATGAATTGATTTTCAAGAGAATTACCGACGATGCTCTCTACACGGAAGACGATATGAACAAGTACATGCTGCTGGCGACGAACGCGCACAAACACAAGCATCATTCGCAGGGCCGATTATTGAGCAACAGTGGATACAAGTATAAACATATAATCGCTCCGTTGATGTCGATGACACCCAAGAAACCGAATAAGAAATCTGGAAAGGGATTACCTCGCGCAATGACGCTAAACGACAACGCGATTGATTACGTGCACTGGGACGATCCCAACGAGCTGGTGGATCGTCTACGATTGCTCGACGCTTCGTACCGAACCGGGCAACAACGCTCATGACAACGAGATGCTGTCGATCATCGAGGAACTCCGCGAAGCCGGTCTTATTATAAATTAAATCGTGTATCAATGAAATGAGGCAGTCGAGTGACAACAGCGAGAAAAAATACATTATTTTTTTGTGTGTTACGCGTCGAATCATGAAAAAGAGATCCGATGAAAACAAAAAAGTTAGCTCCGAGAGACGTCGACTCGTTGAGGATTTGCACGCTTCTGCAAGAAGCAATTTTCCGTGAAGGCGCGTCATAGTCCGGGGATACGACGATCTGTGGCAGGCTGATATAGTT
>NW_017296146.1:31251-32850 GCF_001594075.2 Trachymyrmex cornetzi | reverse complement strand
AATTTCTGCAGAATAGTAGTGCTTTTTGTAAATATCCTCAAATATTTTCAGTGACATTTGTTTTATTTCTTTTCCCCAATTAGTGAGCTGAAACATTTCTATTTTATGTCTCGGATCTAAAATTAATACCGCACAATAAATATAATTCTTTTCGATAATGTTTAACAAGCTTATCGCGAACAGCAACGAGTGCTGTTAGGATATTATATTCTATTTCTGATTGATCGTATTTTTTATTCGTTTCTTCAATAGCGTGTTCAATTTTATCCAGTAAAAGATTAAATGTCAGCATAGCTAATGGCAATGTCACATACTATTCGCCACCAAGAACGTCAGACAATTGCTTAAATAAACGAAGGTATTTAAAAACGGCACATAATATTTCCCAATCATTTTCTGTAATACGAAGATGTTGAATACTTACATTATTTTCGCAAAGTAAATTAATGGCTTGTCTTATTTTTAATGCTGATTTTATCATTTCGAAAGTTGAGTTCCATCTCGTTGATACATCCAAAATCGGTGCCATAGATTTGACATTCGTTGTCTCGCAGCAAGCAATGAGTTTATTTCGCAATTATTCTGAATACTTTAATTTTTTAAAAAGAATGCGTAAATTTTGAAGTACACATTTCTCATTAGTGTTATTGATGCCATCATCGTCATTCTCCTCATTGTCAACCTCATCGCAGAAGTCATTGTCTTCATTCTCAGTCTCAGTTTGTAAATTACTTTTTAATAAACGAAGCATGTCTTGAATACCTAAATTTGCGATATGCGCTAAACATCGAAAATGTTGGTTGATAGGATCGAATACTTCGTCGTCTACAGAATTCATTAAATATGAGAGTTCTTGAATCAAAGTAGTATTAGCAGCAGCGTTATCGACAGTTATGCCTTGAATTTTTTTAAGCAATCCAAATTGTTCAAGGACTTTATAAAAAAGTATTGCTATATCGTAACCTGTATGTTTTCTGTTTGATAGGACAAAATCAATAACTAACGATCTCAAATTCCAATTTTCAACGATAAAATGATCGGTTATCCCATAATAGGATCGATTGGCAATCGATGTCCATCCATCGATTGTGAATGAAAGTTCCGATTGATTTCTTGATAAAATTGTAATGACGGCTTTCTGTTTTTTATAAAATTGGGATTCAACATTTGATTTAAGTCCATTTCTGCCAGGTAAAATTGCTTGTTTATTTAAGAACTTGAATAATTGCTGAGTTTCATTGTCTTCAAAAAAGTTTAGTGGTAGATATTTTCTTGCAACCCAATCAACCAACATCTTAGAGAAACGTTCTTGCGTGAATGGTGCCTATGTACAATATCAGGAGACGCGGTAGTGGCTCCGACCATGTTCAAAAATCAAAAAAATAAGAGATAAGAGACACTACAAGTCTCTTATCCTGTACCACCGAAGTCCATTTTTGGAGATTGCATAACTAATAAAATATAAAAAATTTTGAATCGGACGTAACATCTTTTGAAGGCGGCATCGTCACGAGTAATTTAAAAAAAAAATTAAAAATCGGTCATGCCGTTCTGGATATACGAGTGGTCGAAAAGTGATGATTTTTCATGAAAAATGAA
>NW_017296146.1:29560-30476 GCF_001594075.2 Trachymyrmex cornetzi | reverse complement strand
TTGTCTACATGTACGCCGTCGAGGAAGTTGGAGTCTAGGTGTTCGCCGTCGAGGAAATAGGCATCTAGCTGTTCGCCGTCGAAGAAGTGGGTGTCTAGGTGTTGTCTACATGTTCGCCGTCGAGGAAGTTGATGTCTAGGTGTTCGCCGTCGAGGAAATGAGTGTTTAAGTGTTCGTTATCGAGGAAATGGGTCTAGGTATGCGCCGTCGAATAAATGTATGTCTAGGTGTTTACCGCTGAGAAAGGGGGCGTCTAGGTGTTCGCTGTCGAAGAAGTGGGCATCTAGGTGCTGTCTACATGTACGCCTTCGAGGAAGTTGATGTCTAGGTGTTCGCCTTCGAGGAAGTTGGTGTCTAGGTGTTCGCCGTCGAGGAAATGATATTAATATGAGATGGGTGACTGCTAAATCGTCGTATCCGCAGTCGCATGACAGTGCGCATAAATCGACGTGTTACACTGTATCTTAAAAGGATAGGCCTCAAAGCATGATCCGTTAAAATCTGGGTCATTGTATGAATAGACTAAGATATGAATATACTAAGAAAAATAAAGAATTGGTCCTTCCATCGTCCGTTCTCGTGAAAACGGAACCATATTTTCTTCGTTCCAATTGATTATTTTAGAAATTCACTGCTGTACAGTGTTCAATTCTTTCGTTCCATTTGGCACAGTCAGTGTATTCAATTTTGAAAATATGGTGAAAACTAAATGATGCGTGATGTAATTATAACGTACTGAAACATAAATACAATAACGTAAGTACTAAATATAATAACTTTTTTACAAAAAAAATATAATAACGTTTCGTTTTATAACGTTTCGTTTTATAATACAGGGTGTTTGGCGGCTACCGCATTTTTTGTCATACGTGGGTAGAACAGCCTATACTTAATCAAAAAGTCCTGTACCATTTTG
>NW_017296146.1:28660-29544 GCF_001594075.2 Trachymyrmex cornetzi | reverse complement strand
CCCCCCGACCTACTATTGCCGAAGGCACAGCCCACCGAGCGCACGGCGCGCGGCCTGCGAGGAGCGGGGATGGCCTAGTAGGCGCGCCGCGCCGTTCGAGCTTAGAGGCTCGCGGCGGTGAGCGGGGCGCTTGCCCCACTCCCCGCGCGCCAAGCTATCGATGGCGAATATTCGGCGCTTTGGAAATAATATCTCGATTGGGAAATGATCGAAATCTTTTTGAGAACTCAATTTAGTTCGCCCTAAAGCGTGCGCGTGTCCATACAGAAAAATGTTAAATGTGTATAAATATGACTTGTGTTAAATAAATAATATGTGTATTTTAAAAGGGTGTTTGATAATTCTACCGACAACGTTCGTGAATAAGATAGAGCGGGCTAAACTGAGTCGAAAAGTCCTTTACCATTTTATAATTTTCGCAATAAACAAAATATTAATTACTAAAATATTGGTTTTCCAGAATTTTTTACTCAAGTGAACTATCAACTTTACAGAAAAACAGCAAGAGACAAAAATTGTCTACTTTTTTCTCATAAAGCTCTAGAAATCTTTTCAGAATTTTCTATCAACCTTTTAGTACTGCATTTTCTTATTAATAACTATTTTTACCAAAATCAGAAAGTACGGTACTAAAAATTCTGAAAAAATTCCTAGAGCTTTATTTTATGAAAAGAAAAAAAAGACAATATTTGTCTCTTGCTGTTTTTCTGTAAAGTTGAAAGTATTTCAGTAAAAAGTTCTGGAAAACCAATATTTTAGTAATTAATATCTTGTTAATTATTGCAAAAATTATAAAATGGTAAAGGACTTTTCGACTCAGTTTAGCCCGCTCTATCTTATTCACGAACGTTGTCGGTAGAATTATCAAACACCCTTTTAAAATA
>NW_017296146.1:26501-28222 GCF_001594075.2 Trachymyrmex cornetzi | reverse complement strand
CAACGCTTGCTCACTTTCTATTTGTTACTTTTTATTTTTATCTATTTAACATTTTGGGCAATTCCAACATAAGACAAACATTTTATTAAAAAACGTCTGGAAATAATTCATTCGAATGCTTGAAAACACTTATGTTTTGGTGTGAAAACACTTGTGTTTTGTTTTGAAAACACTTATGTTTTCGTGAAATAATTCATTCGAATGCTTGAAAACATAGAATAAAAAATATAATAACGATACATATAAAAAACGAATTATTTGTAATCGACGAGGTTTCCATGATTCGAATGTGACACTGATGTATATTAATTTACGATTATGTGAAATTTTCGACACGACAGATACAGACGACGGTTTTTTTTGGTACAAAACACATTCTTCTATTTAGAGACTTGTTGCAGCTTCCCCCTGTAAAAGAACAATTTCCGTTCGTTAAAATGTCTCGATCAGAGATTCAGAAGTATTTAGGTACCATGGGTGGATCTGATTTGTGGAGATTGTTCGAATACGACGAACTTTTGATTAATATGCGACAAAGATGTGACAACACATATCGCGAGATACTTTCTAGAATTCGGATAGGTTTGGTAACGGATTCTGACATCAATGTTCTCCAGTCGAGAAAAATTAATTTCAAAGGAAGTTGCGATGAAAGATTGAATGAACTTTACACTTATATGAATCAATTACCGGTTGATAGTTTTAAGCAATGATATCAAAGTATAATAAAAATGAAAGAATTGTTTGTAACTTTGACGTAACAAATAACTGAAACGTTATTATATTTTTTTTGTAAAGGACATGTAAATACATATACAGGGTGGCCCGTTTTAATCGCCGCACCCGAATTTCTCGTAACGTAAGCCAGATAGGGAAAAACGGTTCAGACAAAAGTTGTCCAGATCGAAGGGGGCCATCTGTCTGTGCAATTAGTTTTGACCTTGAACTTAACTTTGAAGGTCATTTGAAGGTCAATATGATTTTGTTAAATGGGAACCCCAATTTTTGACACCGGATTCGGAAAGAGCGGAAAATTTTACTTCGGAAACGGTATTTGGAAATTTTTTTTATGACCCTTAGAAGGTCATTTCAAGGTCAAATGTTAAAACATCCTGTGGTTGTTATTTGATTGCATTTTCTAATACATAGAATAATTGTCGTTAATGTACTTTTATGAGGAATATTCAACCCCAATGTGACAACGACCTTGAAAATATTGACCTTCAAAAGGTTGTCCTTACTTTTAGCGTTACCCAGAAACAACGACGTGGACGTAGTAAGTTCTGTTTCCTTTGGGGTGCTTTTTTACCGTGAGTCCCCTTGCCTCTCACTGCTCGGGGTGCTTGATTATGAGTGAGTCCCCTTGCCTCTCACTGTTCGGGGTGCTTGATTATTAGTGAGTCCCCTTGCCTCTCACTGCTCGAGGTGCTTGATTATGAGTGAGTCCCCTTGCCTCTCACTGTTCGGAGTGCTTGATTATTAGTGAGTCCCCTTGTCTCTCACTGCTTGAGGTGCTTGATTATTAGTGAGTCCCCTTGCCTCTCACTACTCGGGGTGCTTGATTATTAGTGAGTCCCCTTGACTCTCACTGTTCGGGGTGCTTGATTATTAGTGAGTCCCCAAACTTTACTTAATACCGTTCGCCATTTTCAAAGGCGTTTGATTTTGTGTCTTGAAGCAAATGGTCGTAACTTTGAACATTTGCTTCGAGGTTAACTAAA
>NW_017296146.1:25463-25982 GCF_001594075.2 Trachymyrmex cornetzi | reverse complement strand
TTAACAAAATCATATTGACCTTCAAATGACCTTCAAAGTTAAGTTCAAGGTCAAAACTAATTGCACAGACAGATGGCCCCCTTCGATCTGGACTACTTTTGTCTGAACCGTTTTTCTCTATCTGGCTTACGTTCCGAGAAATTCGGGTGCGGCGATTAAAACGGGCCACCCTGTATAACTTCTTTAATTTTCTCTGGTGTCCTTCGTTATACCTAACGCAAGATGAATAATGTAGTAATAATTTAATTGTGACGTTTTAATAGAAATTTTGTAAATAATTAATTTTAATTAAATTAAATTTAATTTAAATTAAATTGTATGGAAAACAGAGTTCGATTATGTTTTCTTATACCTTTAACCATTTGAATTTATAAAAAATTTATTGGTTGTAAAAATATGTATGAGTATTAGAGGTGTCTTATTCCTATGAAAATATTATAGATTTATTACTCCTATGAAAAATCATTTAGTATTTTCAAGCATTCGAATGAATTATTTCAAGACGTTTTTTAATAAAAT